>NC_085139.1:211215092-211394442 GCF_024139115.2 Armigeres subalbatus
ATTTTACCGATAGGAATCACCTTGGCGACTTTCCAGTCGGCGGGAAACACAGTTGTAGAGATACAACAATTGAATATGTCTGTAATATACGGAAGAGTGATAGACAATGATTTTTTCAAAATATTCAATGGGATGCTGTCATTGCCAACAGCATCGCATGAAGCAGCGACGAATTCAGAAAGAACTTCATCGTTCGTTACACCTCTGAATGAAAAAGTTTGTTGTGAGTCGATATCGCTTTCAATTTGATTGAAAGTAACTGGATTGCAATGCGATACGAAGAAAACGTTCAGACTATCAGCCACAACATCACCTCCACCTACTTGAGTGTTGGTATGTTTCAAACCAAGCCGTCTAATATTTGTCCAGAGTTGCTTTGCGGGAAGGTCAGCACTCAATTGAGAAGTAAAATATTCTTGTTTTCTTTGTTTAATTTCTCCATTAGCTTGGTTGCGCAGAAGAGTGAAATTTTTCCATTTATGTGGATTAGATTTATGCCGTTTCCAGCATTCGTATGCGTCTGAGCGGTTTTTAAGCAACTTTTCGATGTGTGCATTAAACCAGGGCTTAGTTGGGTCTTTCACAATTTTTTTCTTCAGTGGTGCATGATTATCGAGAATTTTGAAAAATATGTCATTAAAACATCTAAGTTTTTCATCCGCACTAGTGAAATTGTACACATTGTTGAAAGCCTCACAGGTTAGATCCGACAAAAAGAGTTATAATCAATTTTGTAAAAATCTCGAGTCCAATAAACATCAGAATTCATTTTAAACTGTTTATATTTGTAATCAATGCAAATCATATCATGATCACTGATTCCACCTATCGATGATTGATAGACATTATTCAAGTTATTCGTACAATTTCCAAAAATGATATCAATGGTTGAAGTTGAGTTTGGTTTATGGCAAGTTGGTTGTGTAGGTACGATCTTGAAAGACAATGCAGTTACATTATCAATCATTTTTACCGTCATTGATGACTCTTTATTCATTAAATTTATGTTAAAGTCACCCATTACTAAAACATTAGGTTCAGTCGAGCAAATTTCTGACAAAATTTTGAAAATTGTCTCCAGCTTAGAAATATTTACATCAGGTGGCTTATAAACAATACCACAAACTAAATTTATTTGTTTTATTTTAATGAAGATATATTCGATTTCACTTTCAGGTTCAGATTTGGAGATAACAAAATGTTTAAGAGTTTTTTTCACGTAAAATGCGACTCCACCGCCTCTAGTTTTTTTTCTTAATTTTCCTATCAGATCTAACGATCGGGGTACGCACCCCTCGAGTTCAACTGACTTGTTAGTATTTGAAGGTTTAAGCCAAGTCTCGGTAATTGACAAAACATCTAATCGAGAATTGGCTACGAAAGCACGGTAGTTATCAATATTATTAATAAGACTTCTCGCATTGTGCAATGCAATTTTAATGAAGTTCTTAGAATGCTTTTGAAATAACAATTTCATTTCATTGTAATCAAAATAATGATATTTAGTTTCCAATTCATAAATAGACCCAGAAGCAGAAGATGAAGGAGTAATGTGCGTTGAGAAATTCGTATTGGATGGTGCATTGATATTAGTAGTACTTACTTGTATCATATTTGAACTGGTCGACTGGGAGCATTCAAGTTTTTGGCTGAAACTCTCGTACCTCGACGCCCTCAGGCCAATAGAAAGGATCGCTGATCAGTGTTACAAGATCTTCAGAGACTGATAATTTAAATGATACAAAGGATAACTCACTAATGTTTTTGTTACGCGGCACTAGCTTTACACATTTGAGCGTTGAATTATCAACATTGATTGTTTCACGTAAATACTCAATAATGTCTTCTTCAGTTTGATCAATGTCAAAAGGTGTGATGTAGTAAGATTTCATTGTTTCTTCGTTGATCATTCGGCGCACTGATGGTCGGTTTCGACTAACTACTTTCAGTCGACAGTCGGGTACCCCTTCATTTGCATTGGAAGTAACAGGTATGCTAGTCGGCAGATTGTTGGAAGTACCACTTACAGGAGGTGTTGTTACACGAGTAGTAGGAAGAGCAGGAGGTTTTGACGTTGTAGTGGCGTGGTTGATGACAGTGGTGGCAACGACAGCAGCAGCGGGAATGGCAGCGGGGATAACAGTGGTAGCAGTGGCAGCGGTGGTGACGACAGGTGTGGAATTGATGGTGTTGGTCCTTGAGGCGAAGGGGGCTGGCGTAGAGTGGGTAGTGTTGGTCCTTAAAGCAGTTTTATTGCTGGTTCCGGAAGTAGATGGCATCGGTAAAATGACTTCAGGTTGAATTTGTGCTACATTCGGCCCACGATTATTGTAGGAATCATCATTGTCCAAAGCATCGTCTAGTTCATCTAATTCGGGAATCGTATTGTTGGCAACGCTTGATCGTAACGATTGATCAAGATTGAAGCGGTCGATGGTATTATGGAACTCAGTGGGATCATGTGCTGCAGTTCCAGACATTGCAAACTGTTGCAGCCTCGTTGAGAAGTTTGACTCGCGCCGAACAGAAGTGGAGATAGACAGTAGACCATTCAACGTTTTCAAATTCTCACCAAATTGGCCAACTCTAAGGTCCATCGAATCGACTCGCAATAGAAGATCCCTCATCGTTTTTATAATTACTGCTTCACGGTCCATAACACAGGGATTAAAATTCACTCTACAGTTCTCGCAAAACCAGAGCAGACCAACGTTCGCAGTCCACGCTTTGAAGTTTGTTGCATTTAGGCCTACGCAGCCAGGGTGAAAAACTCTTCCGCACGACCCACTGCACAAGACACTTCTATCGGATCGCGCAAAATTTCTCGCGCAAGCCTTACATGCATCCATAATTCAAATCTCTTTCCCACACAAAAAAACAACTTAGCTAGTGGATTTCCCTACGTCACCAAAAACAGCCAAAGTGATAGTTGCGAGACGATACAGAATCACAAACAACCTCGTATTCAAATACAGTGCACAGTGCGTTCCCAAAATCAACCTTTAGGGCCGATGCCCACGTAGCGGTTTTTAAACGCCACGTGCACGCATCGTTAAAATAACGCTGGTGTGCATCGGCGTGGTGACGCTGCGTTACCGCTTTTTCCCGGTGCACATCTGCGTCTTTTTGACGCCACGTGCACTCTGCGTTGAAATGACGCTACGTGGGCATCGAGCCTTATCGTTTTCCTCTTTAGCGTCCCTTTACTAAAGCCGTTGTCGAACCAGAGCCTGCACGTCGGTTATAGTGTTTCGGTTTTTGAGTCCACCGAGTGCACCAAGACACGCTACTCTATCCAACTCAAGCACCGCTACAAGGCGTGTTAAGTTTCACTAAACGTTCATTTATTAAAGCCGGTGCCGAAGCAGAGCCTGCGCATCGATTATAGTGTTTCGGTTTTTGAGTCCACCGAACGCACCAAGACGCGCTACACTATTCGACACAGCAGCACCGCTGTTAGGCGTATGAATGCACGGAGCAAAACAAATAGGTAGATAATGGTACTGGTCAACTGTGACGACAGAAATACTTACGTGAGTGTGATAATGTAACGTCTCCCAGTTATCACAATTAGATGAATTGTTTTCGGTACTATCCACTGTCTCTAGATTGAAATCTGTTGGTAGTGAAGAAATGAAATCACTTTTGCACTCCAGTTGTGCTGAAGCCTTTGCTGCGTCCGGATGTGCTCGTACTGAGCACCACAATTCAATTTCTTCTCATCGTGAACATGGTGACACTTCGTGAAAATACATTTAAAGTGGATTTCCGAGATTTCGAGAAACGTCCGAGTTATGAAGATGTGCATAATTTCATCTTCCGTACTCTTGGCTTACGGCCAAAACAGATTCAACGCTTGCAAATGAATCATATTCAGTGCTGTGTGCATGTAAAATGCGACAAACTTGAAACAGCTCAAATGGTGGTTGAGCAGCACAATGACCGTCACGAGCTCGAGGTGAACGGGAAGCGGTACAAAGTGCGCCTTACGATGGATGACAACAGAGTGGAAATTAAAATACACGATCTGTCTGAAAACGTGACGAATACCGACATTACATCATACTTACAGCAGTATGGCGAAGTCTTCAGTGTTAAGGAAGCTGTATGGGGTAAAACTTTCGCTGGAAGAGGAATTCCTTCAGGTGTACGGGTTGTTCAAATGACATTGAAAGAACACCTGAAATCATATGTCACAATAAAAAGTGAACGAACTTACCTATCTTATAATTCGCAGCCGGCCACATGTCGGCATTGTACGAATTTAGTTCATATCGGTAAAACTTGCGCCATGAACAAAAAGCTCTTGGCGCAAACTAGTTCCAACCAAGCAGCTATTTTGGATAACACACCCCCCAGTGGCCCTATTGTTCAAAACAACGTAGGGAACAAAAATAAAATCGACCGTCAACTGCAGCAGCAACCAACGCTTCGACAACTGCAAACGAAACGAACAGCGGTGCAAAGCGACACGACAACTGCGAGATCGCCGCCTAGGAAGAAAGTGAATAAAAAACCCGAACAACCCGCTATGGAACGACCCGTAGAAATGCAAAATGACCTTTCAACCGATGAAGCTGGAATGGGGACGTCAGAAGAAGAACCGGAGTACGATGAGAATCCTGAAAAATGGATTGATTGGCTTCAGAAAAAACAAGTTCGTGATAAAAGAAAACGATCAATAATGTTGAGAAATATTAAATGAATTGTAATTGATATTTAGATTTAATTCGATTAACAGAGATGAGCCAGCCTAGGGCTGAAAATCTCTTTAATAAAGATAAAAAAAAAAAACTTTTGCACTCCAGCAAGCAAAGAAAGAGCTTGATCTTCAGTCGTGTTTGATTAAGCGAGCAATCCTTCAGAGTTTTCCAAAAACGGCGCGATTAATTGATGCGAAATACACGGTAAGCTCGACAAAATATAGAGACCTCCAAAAACCGTTGCGATAGAACCAAACTCTCATCTTACTGCTCATCTTACATATAACGATACGACCGATTGCTTAGCAATTAGTGGACACCAATTAACACACTACTGAGAAGGGGGGTTTTATTGTTCCGATAATATATAACGAATATGGAGTGACGTTCGACCGGCGAAAAGGTTTATTCGATACTGACCTACGAGCAAATTAATATCAGTGCGTGACTTCGGTGATACGAGCCAGAGGCCATTCTATAGAAACTAGACCATCTTCCTTGAGGATAACCATTTGACCCACCTTTAGCGGAGTGGATTGAGGAAACCGCTGATTCTGGTTGTGGAGTTGCGAGATGTATTCCCGCCTCCACCGCTTCCAATGTTGCTGAATTATCTGCTGCAAGCTTTGGTAGTGTTGTAACCTATTCGGCGGAACATCCGTGAAGTCTGGGTCAGGAATCGTAAGTAAGGAAGAGCCGATTAGGAAGTGCCCTGGCGTGAGCACATCCATTTCATCGGGATCCTCAGATAGCGGTGTGAGTGGCCGAGAATTCATCGCGGCCTCGATTTGAGTGAGAACTGTCGCCATGTCTTCAAATGACAGCTTCTGCTTTGCCAACACTCGAATTAGGGACGTCTTGGCAGATTTAACGGCAGCTTCCCAAAGGCCGCCGAAATTGGGTGCTCTTGGTGGGATGAATTTCCAAACGATCCCTTGTTGCGCAGTTTCGTTCGAAATCTCTGATGCTGTATGTGGATTGCGCAAAAGATCATAGAGCTCTCGAAGATGGTTGCTGGCACCCTTAAAGTTTAGCCCATTGTCCGAGTGGATCTCGGAAGGGAGACCTCGACGTGAAATAAATCGTCGCAGTGCAGCGAGAAAAGCCGAAGTTGTGAGGTCCCCAACCAGCTCGAGGTGGACCGCCTTCGTGCAGAAGCACACGAAAACGGCGATATACGCCTTCTTTGCTGCTGCTCGGCGATGCACAGGCTTGAGGTAGACCGGCCCACAGTAGTCCACGCCAGTGACAGCGAAGGGGCGAGAGGGTGTTGTACGGGGTTTTGGAAGTTGACAGGGTTGCTTCGGAAACAACGAATGCAATTCCGGAATGTGTGAGTTGCCAATGCCTTACCACGTAACGGCCAGAATTCTTGCGAATTTGAGCGAGTGTCATGCGGGGGCCAGAATGGAGTGCCATTTTGTGGTATGCGATTGCTACTTGTCGGATAAAAGAGTGGTTGCTGGGTAGAATCATGGGGTGCCGAACGCAATACGATTCACCAGCTAGCTTCAGCCGGCCACCAACGCGAAGTATACCCAGCTGATCCAGGAAAGGGTGAAGAAGTTTCAGCGGCGAGTGAGCAGGAACGAGCCGATGGTTGGCGAGAGCCTTGATCTCCACAGCAAAAGGTTTCTGTTGAACACAGCGTACTAATGCGTATTTTGCCTCTTGTAGTTCCGCAACGATAATGCTCGGGGTTACGGGGGGTGATGCTGGTGCTTGACACCTTCGGATGAATCTCAAACAGTAACCGGTGATTCGCAGCAGTTTCCAGTAGCAAGAGTATCGATCAAGCAGCGGATGAGGATGTTGAGGCTCCACCAAAACTAGAACATTTTTCTTCTTCTCCAGCAGTTCTTCCGATGGCGGCTCGTACTCCAAATGCTTAGCGGTATTCCAGTGCTGATCGAGTAGAGACAACCAGTACGGACCATGAAACCAGTGTTGCTTGTTGATGAGATCCTTTGGCATCACTCCTCTTGAGACGAGGTCGGCTGGATTCTCAACGCCCTTAACGTGGTTCCATCGGTGTCCCTTCGATAGCTCCTGGATGTGCGAGACGCGATTTGCAACGAAAGTTGGCCAAACGTACGGCGGTAGCTTGAGCCATGACAGGACAACGGTAGAATCCGACCAAAACCATGTTTCAGTATCCTCCATCTTCAAAGCTTTAACGGTAGCACGGTACAGTTTTGCGGCCACATGAGCGCCGCAAAGTTCTAGCCTCGCTAGAGTCGTTTTCTTCAGACTGGCTGGTCGGGATTTGGCTGCTAAAAGCTCCACTTTGATGTGTCCAACTAGGTCTATCAAACGGGCATATATAAACGCTCCATAAGCAGCCTCCGAAGCATCCGAAAAGACATGAAACTGGACTAGCATGGGATGATTGGTGAAAGCATGTCGTTCCACCTGGATGTCTGAGAGAACAGGTAGTTGTTGGTAGAACTCGGTCCATCTAAGCGCTAAATCGTGGGATAGAGGATCATCCCAACCTTGCACTGCTACCCACAACAGCTGCATGCGTATCTTGGCCCAAGAGATGACTGGAGCTGTAATACCACTAGCGTCCCACAGCTGAGCGATGATGGAATATACCTTGCGCCTTGTCCACTGTCCGTTTGCAGTGATATTGGAAACATCATAACCCAACAAATCCAATCCTGGTTTCCAATGAATTCCTAGCGCCTTCACCTGTTCTTGATCGAAATTGAGCGTAGACTGAGTCCCTAACTCGTCCACCGAAAGGCCTTCCAAAACCCTTTTGGCATTGGATACCCATTTTCGCAGCTTAAAACCTCCTTTAGGCATCAGCTGCTCCAAATCCTGCCGTAACATTATGGCCTCCTGCACTGAATCCGTATCGTAATCATCGACGTAGAAATCGTTGACGAGCGCAACCTTCGCTCGTGGATGATGATCACCTTCGTCTTCTGCCAACTGATGCAAACACCGCGTTGCGAGAAACGAGGATGGAGCTAATCCGAACGTGACCCTACTCATTTCATAAGTCGCAACCGGCTCTTCTGGCGAGAATCTCCACAGGATACGCTGTAAAGGAGTGTCGTCGGGATGAACCTTCACTTGCAGGTACATCTTTTCGATATCTGCAACGAGAGTGACGGGATGTTTGCGGAAGCGCAAAACTAAATCGAAAAGAGGATCTTGAATCACCGGTCCCGTCATGTAGAGGTGTGCGCCGGTCCGATTTACGTCGGCGGCGGCGTTTGTCAGAATTTTGGTCGGCGGCGGCGGCGTTTTCGGCGTCACGCCGAAAGCAATTTTAGCCGGCGGCGGCGGCGGCGTGAATCGGCGTGGCGATTTTTTCATAACGTTCTCCTAAGATTTTTTTTTTGCATTTTTTCTGGATATTTTCAAGACATTAAAAGAATAATCTTTCGAATCTCGCATAAAAAAATCTAATGAACTTCTCCAGAAAAATCTATAAGTTTTTACAAATTTGGAAAATATTTTCGGATTGTTTGAAGTTTCGAGAAATCTTTGGAATTCCCAAGAGAAGCTCTTTTGAATTCCCAAATAAAATTGTTTGGAATTTCAGCAGAAAATTTGTCGCAATTTAC
The DNA here is from genome assembly GCF_024139115.2 of Armigeres subalbatus. Taxonomy (NCBI): domain Eukaryota; kingdom Metazoa; phylum Arthropoda; class Insecta; order Diptera; family Culicidae; genus Armigeres; species Armigeres subalbatus. The sequence goes on from NC_085139.1 coordinate 211,223,377, forward strand.
ATAAGAAACTTCAGAATTTTCGCAAAAAATGTTCTTAACTTGTACAGGAAAAACTTCAGAAATTTATGAAAAGTTCCTGTCGACTTTCTGTTGAGTATTACACAATAAACCAACTTTCAAACAACTTTTCACAAGTCCGTCCAAATTTTCTTTTGGCTACATCGTTTTCGGTTAAACTACATTTTTGGTCAAACCAGTTTTGATCTGATAACAGTTTCTGTGAAACTGTAAGTGTAGGTTATGTTATGTCGAGAGTGTTACCGAGAAATCTGTGTTTAGTGTAGTGTATTTCTTGGAATAAATGTTGTAAAGGCAGGTAATACTCATGTCTCAATGTAGGTTTTTCCCAGTCAGCCCCATGTAGTAGGGTAGGTCCTAAACTGAGCTCTACCACCACCCTACGCAGCCATTCACCCTCTGAAGTTCTGTGTCCCACCACCAGCGGACCAAGGAAAAGCCCTTTGGACGGCCATGAAGGGCTGGCGTAATGTGGCCATTGGGTTGAAAGAGAGGCCACTGACCGAGGGACTAGGTCATAGACCTCAATGCATGCCATGATCGTCTCCCTATCCACAGAACTCTTCACTAACTAAAAAGACATCAATCGATGAAGCTGGAAATCCAGAGCTAAAGTTTGAAAAGTTTTTATAGAGTTGAAGAGAAGTGGACAGTGGAATAGAAGCCGGTGCTGTGGACATCAGCTAACCAGTAGTGACCTTGTAATGGCAATACCTGATAACAATACTACTCCAAATTACCAGAACCCCGCCGTTTTTCATAATAAACCCGAAGTTGGAAGCCCTACGTAAGCCATCGTACACCGTCCTCGACTGAAACCGGCATCGTACCCGCCGAAGGCCAATCCGTCACCATATTGGCAGGTCGAGAGTGTGCGTTTCCGTTTCGAAAGTTACGACGGACCCCCAAGCCATCCGGAAAATAGTGAGACGCCATCGCTAATTGCCGGCGTTCTAGGACAAGCCGCCATTATTGAAGGAGTGGAAGCGGGAAAGAAAGGGAGGGTGTGGTGGATCTGTGAAAGGAAGAAGGGGCCCCGGAAAGAAGGTCAGATTAGTAGATAAGGAAGTGGGAAGAAAAAAGGTTAGGAAGTGTTACAAAGGGATAAGAAGAAAGAGAAGCCGAATAAAGTGTACTGTTATAGAAATACTGTGGTTTTCCTGCTAATTGAGTGCGAGAAGTACTTGTCCGCGAGTTTCTTGAGGTGATCGTGCTGACCCTTAGACCGTTTGATTCAGGGAGTCTCTGTATTGCTCAAGGAATACTTACCCATTAATTTGATAAAATAAATAAAAAGTGTTTTGGGCTAAAGTCCAGTATCGACTTGAAAATAGAGAGGCCACGGAATTTTGTTTAATGGTGAATTGACAAAAAGATCATTTCGCCAACCAATTGGCCATTTCTGACCATATTACCCGTTCAGTACGAGGTTCAGTCATTGAAATTTGGCCATATGGCCCCGTTGAACCGAATGACATTTTTGGCCAACCATTCTGTCAAAATACTATTTCTGCTAAATGCCATTTTTGGCCAACGTTCGTTTCGGCCAGACAACCTGTTAGGGAAAACGGGTTTTTCGGCCAAATTACCAGTGTGGCCGTCTGTCACTTTCAATCAATGGAACTTTCCAATTTTCAATTTTCTGTGTGAATTTCAAAGAATACTCAACAGAGACTCAATAGGAACTTTCCGTGAATATTCCGAATATTTTACTGTAGAAATTTGAAACAACTTCTCGTAAAAACTATGAAGAGCGAATTTCAAACGATTCTTCCGTTATTGTCGTGAAAATATTCAAAATGACCAATTCAGCCGAACGACTTTCGACCGAATGTCCATTTCGACCAAATTGACCTTCGACCAAACGACTATTTTAGCCGTATGACATATTTACGATTTTTTCAGCCAAAGGAACTGTTCGACCAAATGACATTCTCGGCCAAATATCTTTTGGCTAGATATACTAGCAAAGTCTGAAAATATAATGAGAGCATATAAAAAACAATAATGATATGACATCAAACTGTGTACTTATTTTGCTATCGGAAACTAATATCAAATTTAGTTTTCAATTTGCTCTCATCGCCAGCAGAAATAGTTTTTGATTTGATGTCACAGTAAGATAATTCTGTTATACGTTTTGTTATTTTACCCGTTAAAACGATCAAAAAGATATCAAATTAAGTGAACATAATCGATTATTTCACAACATTAAAACAAGTTATCGATTAGTTCTTAAGCTTTGCTCGGGTAGGCTTCTACCAAATAGTCTTTTCGGTTAAACGATTCGGCCTAACAACGTTCAGCCTTGTGACTTTCTGCCGAACAACTCTTATCTGTTCAAAAATTCAATCCCAATATTTTTGCCTTTCTCGTATACAAAGTATACGTAAAGGCTATATGTTCGCTCCAAAAACGAACTTTTTATAGGAATCCCGGAGACCCATAGTGTTATATACCGATCGACTCAGCTCGACGAATTGAAGTGATGTCTGTGTGTATGTGTGTGTGTATGTGTGTGTGTATGTGTGTGCGCAAAATATTCTCACTCATTTTTCAGGCACTTATCATTAACGGCACTTATCATTTGCTCGCAACAAGTTGCATTCGACGCGGAATCTTGTCCCATTGTTTCGTATTAAAAATTGGCCGAATCGGATTATGGCCTTCGGAGTTATGGCCAAAATATATTTTTTTTTACAACAAAAAATCTCACTCACTTTTTAGACACTTACTCTAAGCTGATTTACTCGCAACAAGTTCCATTCAACGCAATCTTGTCCCATTGTTTCGTATTGAAAATTTGACAGATCGGACTATGGGTTTCGAAGTTATGGCCAAAATCCACTTTTTCACATGATAAACACGTACAAAATTCTCACTCATTTTTCAGGCACTTATCCGTAACCGATTTGCTCGCAACAAGTTTCGTTCGACGCGAAATCCTGTCCCATTATTTCGTATTGAAAATTGGTCGAATAGAACTATGGGATTCGAAGTAATGGCCAAAATACATTTGTTGACGAGAAAAATTCTCACTCATTTTTTAGGTACTTACTTTTAGCCGATTTGCCTGCAACAAGTTGCATTCGACGCAGAATCTTGTTCCATTGTTTCGTATTGAAAATTAAACAGATCGGTATTAAACAGATATGGCCAAAGTTTATTTTTTGCCTTTTTTTGCCTTTCTCGTATACTAAGTATACGTGAAGGCTATATGTTCACTCCAAAAACAAACTTTTTATAGAAGGCTCGGAGACCCATAGTGTTATATAAGGGTATGCGATAACACACTTTTTCCTAACGAAACGAAACGAAACGAAATTTAAAATGTCTATGTTGATTCGGATCGAAACGAAACGAAATATGGATTTACTTTCGAAACTTCGAAACGAAACGAAATCAAGGTTCATTTGATTCGAAATTTTTCGAAACGAAACGAAATTTCAATTTTTTTCCGCGGAATTTTGATTAAATTGGTTTTACATTATGTACGCAATTCGAAGTCAAATAACTGTTTTACGACCAAAAGAGTTATAATAACAGAAGAGGCAGTCTGTGATAAATCACCGCATTCTTGCATATACCATTGGCGATAAGGCAATAACCCAGCATTATGCCGCTTTCATATCAGAAAGTATAAAAAAATATAGAAATTGTGGGATTTTTCATATACCGATTCAAATTTCGTTTAAAACCTTAGTTCACTTAAGAATAATGTAATTATGCTGGAACATACTTCATATTGTCTTGCCAGCGTGGTTTTATACACCCAAAAAACAAATCTGACAATTATTGTATAAAATATGGGCATATACAATTTTGTAAGCTTTTTATACAAATATTGTATTAAAATAATACAAATCTGTATTATTTCAATACAATAATTGTATTGAAATAATACAGATTTTGTATATGCCCAATTATTATACAGTTTCTGCAAGGTTCTTATGCAGAACTGTATTAAAATCTGCCATCCGCTGGTTGGGTGTAGTATTGAGCTACTTCAAAATCAGAAAATTTATGCTTAAATTAATGTTTTTATTTAGTGGGATACTCAATTATGTATCCACATTTGCCAGGGGCATACACAGATAGAGATATTGAGAGAATTGATATTTGAAAAGGGCGTAACAGCCAAAACTTATTCCTTCGTATTTTTCATGCACATATATATATATAGCATACATTTGCTTACTAGAAGAATCCTGTGCACCTTTCTAAAATACACAAAGATCTGTTATGTCAGCTGTTATGGTCAGTATGAGCCAAAAGCAATCATAAGTAATGAACTTTCAGCAATTTTAATAATCTTTCAACCCGTTCTGGATTTTTTTGCAATTTCTATGCGAAGATCTAGAAATGCCCACAAATCTTCAATGTTCCTTACATATTTTGGAAATAGTCAAAGAAGAGCTTAGCTTGATGAACTGTACACATCATAATTGCTAATCATGATTGTCCGAAAAACAGCAAATATGCACAGCTCACCAATTAAATAATATTCTAGGGATACAAAAAAGTTATTCTTATTGTATACTTGCTTCGGAGTTTCCAAATCATGGCCAATAACGATGCTGGTCACGTCCTTACAGTCAATTTAGGTTTAGAAAAGGAAAATAAGTTTAACACTCATTGTTATAAAACAGCGGCTCCTAACCTTTTTCTTGAGAGGTACCCTTCGAACTTTTGCATTAATTGAGGTACCCCCTATGATTTTTTTGCTGTTAATGAAAATAATCTTAGCGCTTGAATTATATCAAAAATATATGGCTCTCCATAAACTTTTCTGTAATTTTCATTTTTTTTTTAATTTCCCTATTAAAATTAAGTTCTTACATCAAGAGCCTCTTGAAAGGAGGCTTCCGAGCCTCTTGAAAGGAGGCTTCCGAGCCTCTTGAAAGGAGGCTTCCGAGCCTCTTGAAAGGAGGCTTCCGAGCCTCTTGAAAGGAGGCTTCCGAGCCTCTTGAAAGGAGGCTTCCGAGCCTCTTGAAAGGAGGCTTCCGAGCCTCTTGAAAGGAGGCTTCCGAGCCTCTTGAAAGGAGGCTTCCGAGCCTCTTGAAAGGAGGCTTCCGAGCCTCTTGAAAGGAGGCATCCGAGCCTCTTGAAAGGAGGCATCCGAGCCTCTTGAAAGGAGGCTTCCGAGCCTCTTGAAAGGAGGCTTCCGAGCCTCTTGAAAGGAGGCTTCCGAGCCTCTTGAAAGGAGGCTTCCGAGCCTCTTGAAAGGAGGCTTCCGAGCCTCTTGAAGGAGGCTTCTGAGGCTTTCGAGATAAGGTTCGAGGCTCCAAGCATCTTGAAAGAAGAACTCCGACCCTCTTTAAGGGAGGGCTTCGAGCCTCTTGAAAGAGGCCTTCCGAGCCTTTTGAAAAGAGCTTTCCTAGCCTTTTAAAAAAAAGGATAAAAGAAAAAAAAAAGTTTAAAGAAGAAAGCTCAAAAGAAGATTTCCTGGCCTCTAGAAAGGAGGCTTCCAACCCTCTTGAGAGTAGGCTTCCGAGCCTTTTGAAATGAGGCTGACTAAATCCTGTTTAAAAATTCCTTCCGAGCCCCTTAAAAAGATCCGAGGCTTTTAAAATAAGCAGAAATAAAAGGAAATTTCTAGAAAAAACAGCTTGGCTTCCGGGCCTCTTAAAAGAAATTTTTGAACATCTTATAATAATGTTTCCGGGTCACTTGAAAGGCTGATTTTAAGGAGGCCTCCGAGAAGCGTTGAGGGATGCTTCCAATTCTCTTGCAACGAAGCAACTGAGCTTTTCGGGACGAAGTCTTCATGTCTTTCAAATGGAGGCTTTCGAATCTGTAGACTCTAAATTTTAGTTAAGAATCATATTCTTAACATATTATTCAACATACTGTTTTGACCCGGTAGATTGCATAGAAGATTTTTTAAATTTGTTCATTCGAGGTTTTGCTCTTTTGATTTTTTGTCCCACATCTCTTCATCCATTGTACTGGTTGTGGAGGACAGGATTCAATAGGCCATGATTTACTGATCGCCATGCATAGGATAAAGGAGGTATTTTGGACCACAAGTTCGACGGCTCATATTTTGAACCACTGAGTATTATGTACAAGACAAAGTTTAGAAATAAAAAAATACAAAACTTTATCAATAAGTTTGAATTAAAATTGTAATTCATCCGCCATTAAGCAGTTCGTCCAAGGTATCCCCTGGGCCCGGCGAAAGTACCCTCAGGGGCAGAGTGTGAAATAATCGAAAATTGTTGGTGACATCTACCTCGCTTCACTTCTCATCTCACTTCCAGAAACATTCATAGTCGGCTCTGGACTGTCAATATTCGATTGAATATTAGTCATTGAATATTTATGTACGTTCTACAAATCAATAAATTATATGAAATCTGAACAAGTTTTAAATGAGTAAAGTGGTTTATCACATGGAACTGAATCCGATTTTCATTCACAAGGCACTTTCAACGGTAAACATCAATATAAACAATGCTAATTATGTTTTTTTGCACATAGTAAGCACATTCAGTGACAGCCGAATGAATGAGTTGGTGGAGCAGTCGTTTGAGTATGTCATTCTATGTTTTGAATAATCATGCGATGTTTGTCAAAATTCGGACTGAAATTGCTTCGTGAAGATGAATATTTTATGCTCTGCTCAGGGGTACATGTACCCCAGGTTGAGAACCGCTGTTATAAAAGACCGAGGAATGCTCTGCATCTCCCTGAGCGCTACGGGAAAGGAATCGTTGGTTAGTAGAGAAAAAAAATCATGTGAAGCCCCTGGGTAAGCGACTGAATATTTATTGTAAACAAAGTTATTTGAAAACAAGAAAACGAAAACTGTTTTTCAAATTAATCCAACACATGTGCTTCGTTTAATAAACTTCTACAATACGATCGATTCCGCACTAAATAATTCTGTGCTCTTTGATGTAGACATTAGTTTTATCACTTCGCGTCCTCCTACACTAGCTGGCGTGATCATCGATTATACACTGATTAAACAAATTTCTGCTACGCGAGGTAGATATTTTCACTTCGCGTTCTCCCGAACTAGCGGCCGTCCCATGACCAGCAGCAACACGATCGATTCCGCATTAATATTGTACAAATAGTAAAAAATATCACAAAATATAAATTTGAAACTTGGAAACACTGAAGACGTTTTATAGAAGCAAACTACATACGTATTTGTCGACTAAGAATGGGGTTATTTAGTAAGCGTTAATAGAATAAACTGTATAACCTAAAATTTTAAAAACAACTTAACGATTTTGTTCAGCGACGCAGTCAAAATTTTTGATAAAATAAAGAATGGTTTAAGTTTAAATTTGTTTCGAAATTCCGCGGAATTCCGTTAAATTTCGTTAGAAGTTAGTTTTTTCTAGCGAAATTTTTGTAATTTTACGAAACGAAACGAAATCAAGAAATGTGATTTCGCCATGCTAAAATTCTGCGAAATTCCGCGGAATTTCGTTTCGAACCACCTGAAACGAAATTTTTCGAAATACCGCATATGCTTAGTGTTATATACCAATCGACTCAGCTCGACGAATTGAGGTGATGTCTGTGTGTGCGTGTGTGTGTGTGTATGTGTGTGTGTATGTGCGCACCAAAAGAGCAAAAACTCTCGCTCACGTTTTTTATACTTACCCTTGACCGATTTCTTCCCAACAGGTTGCATTTGACGCAGTATTCTGCCCCATTGTTTCCTATTAAAATTGGCCGGTTCGGACAATGGGCTTGAGAGTTATGGCCAAAATACTTTTTCTCATAAAAAAGCGCGTAAAAAAGTCTCGCTCACTTATTTTGTACTTCCCCTTGACCGATTTCCTCGCAACAAGTTGCATTTGACGCAGTATTCTGACCCATTGTTTCCAATTTGAAATTGCCCGGATCGGACTATGGGCTTGGGAGTTATGGTCAAAATACTTTTTCTCATAAAAAAGCGCGTAAAAAAGTCTCGCTCACTTTTTGCCTTTCTCGTATACTAAGTATACGTAAAGGCTATATGTTCACTCCAAAAATGAACTTTTTATAGGAGGCCCGAAGACCCATAGTGTTATATACCAATCAACTTAGCTCGACGAATTGAGTTGATGTCTGTGTGTGTGAATGTGTGTATGTGTGCGTGTGTGCGCACCAAAAGAGCAAAAAGCTTAGCTCACTTTTTTTGCACTTACCCCCAACCAATTTACTCGCAACAGGTTGCATTCGACGTAGTATACTGCTCCATTGTTTCCTATTGAAAATTGGCTAGATCGGAGTATGGGTTTCGAAGTTATGGCCAAAATACTTTTTCTCATAAAAAAGCGCGTAAAAAAGTCTACTTCACTTTTAATGCACTTACCCTGAACGGATTCCCTCACAACAGGCTGCATTCGACGCAGTATCTTGCTCCATTGTTTCCTATTGAAAATTGAACGGATTGGACAATGGTCTTGATAGTTATGGCCAAAATACTTTTTCTCATAAAAAAGCGCGTAAAAAAGTCTAGCTCACTTTTAATGCACTTACCCTGAACCGATTTCCTCGCAATTCCTCGCTACAGGTTGCATTCGACGCAGAAGGGTTGTAAATTTTCGGCAGCACTGGATGAAGGTGATGTTTATTTATATCATGTTTTTATTTTCTTCCTGCTTTGAAATCAACCACACATTCCCGGAGAGGCAGAAAAGTAAACAACAGAACTCACATCACCCACTGCGCCGCGAAGATGAAATTTACCACAGCAAAATGTACACATTCACCCAGCAAATTGAAAAAATTCACCACGCGTTTAAATGGGCCACTCACAGTCATACGGTAAGGCGCGAACTGAGCAGCCTGTCAGAGCGACTTGTGAGTGGCTGAATGCGAAATTGAACTGTCGGTGTTGGAAATGATTTTTCGGCTGCACCCAGTCGCACTCACTACGGCGGCGATGAAGGCGACTGCAGATTATACTGAGATCCATGTTTTTCACTGCATTGACTGTGAAATATTTCTACCCTGCCCAAAATACTATTTTTTACCGCACGAGAAAGGCATCATCACCGCTAGGTGGATTAATCTGTTTTTTTTTTTTTTAATTTCAACGGGAATTCCTTCGCAATTTTAACGCTTAGTTTTTATGGAGAGCTCTTCGAAATTTTAACAAGATATTGTATGGAATTTTTATGGGAATAATTGGTATCTTCACGAAAAATTCTTTGAAGTTTCAACGTAGGGTTGTAGAGATCTATCAGGAAATTTTACGGAAAATGCACTGAATCTTCGGAGTTTCCACTGAAAATTTGAATCGGCGTGGAAAATTATAGATCAGCGGCGTGACAAATTTTAAACGGCGGTGCGCCGATGCAAAAATGTCGGCGGCGGCGGCGTGCCAAAAACTGTCGGCGGCGGCGGCGCACACCTCTACCGTCATGAGTCCGTCATCCAGGGAACGGTTGGAAGTCGTCTTGGCAGAATCGTCGAACACCGGTCGAATCTTCGTGGTTGCACTCGATTCTTTAATAACCGGAAGATGAGGCGGATAGCAAGCGAGCCTATGATCGTGCTTCAAATCTTTTTCACTCACAACTGTCATGTGATGTTGGTCCAAATACGTCTGTATTGCTTCGTTGTAGTGCCTTCGCAAATCTTCGTCCTTTCCCAGTCGCCGTTCAAGCTGCATCAATCTTCGTAGCGCCATATCCTTCGATTTGCCAATCATCTGCTCGAAACCTATTCGCTTCGGCAGTCGCACCATGTATCTCCCTGAGCGATCTCGTGAATATGTGGCTTGAAAAAACTCCTCGCAGTCCTGTTCTTCTTGGGTCCACCGAGAGACATCTGGCAACTCTTCGATCGCCCAAAACCGCTCCACCTTCTCAGCTAACGTTGATCCCACCAATACGTGGTGGCACGGTACCGGGTTGATGGTACCCAAATCCGTCTTTCCAGCTACAATCCAACCAAATACGGTATTTACGAAAAGCGGAAGTCCTTCTCTTACGCGTTGTATTTGTACCCGGCCACCATTCAGTAAAAGGAACTCATAGAAATATTCCAGTCCTAGCAGAAGATCGACGGGAGCTCTTTTGTTAAAACCTGGATCTGCTAGTACCATGTTCGGAGGCAAATTCCAGCCGCCAATTGGAATGGTCGTTGATGGTTGATCGTCAGTTACTTTCTTCAATACAAAGAAATCCACGGGAATTGCATATTCCGCAACGAGTGAACCTATTGTGGCAGAAACTGAACCGTTTATCTGAATCCGCACACTACCCACACCAGAAACCGGTATATTGCTACCTTTCCGTGGCAGCTTCAGTGTTTGGCATAATCTCTCCGAAATCAAATTTGCCTGCGACCCTCTATCGAGCAGAGCCCTTGCTTTGAGCAACCGTCCGTTGCAATCCTTTATCGAAACGAGCACCGTTGACAGAAAAATGTGGACCTCTCGGGACTCAGCTGGTATGTTTGCCGCATAAATGGTTGCCACTGAAGGTTGAAGTGCCTGCTGAAGAACTTCAACGGATGCTACCGCAGTCGAAGAAACACCAGAACCGCCGGTTTGCGATAGTTTTGTGTCCTGAATGCCGGCCGATGAACCAGATCCGGATGCTGACAATCCAGGATGGAGTAAAGTGTGGTGCTTCTTGCTGCACGTTCGGCAGCGGAATGGCGAAGTGCAATCTCGACAGTAGTGGTCACGACGAAGGCAGTTACTGCACAGCTTCCTTGAATTGACAATCTGGAACCGCTTTTCCAGCGTTAGTTTCGTAAAAGCTGTGCAATTGGTGACGTAGTGTGGCCCACTGCAGCATACACATTTCGACGACGATGACGACGAACTCTCGGACGCTGCATTAACTGTCATCTTCGGCGCAGACTTCTTAAATGGCATCGGAGGAGTGGAAAAAGAAGCACGTTGACCTTCGGAACGTTGATCGACCGCTATCGCATCCAGAACTCGGGTTTGCCCCTCGAGGAACTCCATCACGTGCAAGAACACGGGATCTTGCTTCTTCAGCGCGAACTCTTCCCAATCCTTTTGCGTTGAATCATCCAACTTCGAAACTAACAGCTGTGTCAACATCGCCCCCCAACCCGTAGTCACTTCCCCCAATTGATCCAGAATTTTCGTGTGCCTATCAAAACAATCGATGACGTCATGTATCCCATTTGCTGACATCCTTTTCAATTTGGGAAATTGCAGAAGCGCATTGACATGGCGTTTCTTCTGCAGATACACGTTCGAATAACGTTTGGTCAAAGAGGACCAGGCAACCCCATAGCTTGCTTCGCTCATCGGAAATGAATCAATTACTTTTAGTGCCTCACCCTTTAGAGACGCTCGCAAATAGTGGAAACGTTGAATTGCGCTCAGATCCGGATTACTATGGATCAGCGACTTAAACGTATCATAAAATGGCAACCATTTATCGAATTCCCCATTGAATTCAGGCAAATTTATCTTTGGCAACTGTATGCCGGCACAAGCCCCCGCAGTAGGATGAGTGGAGGTAGAGGAGGAGGAGGTAGGAATATTGAGTGACATTTTGAATTTCAACCCTGCACAAGCTTCAGCTCGAGGATAATCTCCCATCCATCCGTCTTATTCGACGTACGTCGGCGCCGAATTATCCGAGCTTGACGTCACTCCTCATCGCCTTCAATACGTTCGAGTACTTAGCCTCGTCCGTCTTGATGACTAGGGCATCGCCCCTGGAGCGATTGGCGCCTACCCTAGACTTCTTGCTACCCCCATTCGCCTGGGCCTTCTTTTCGGCCCTTGACGTCTTCGGTTTCCTCTTGTTCTTGACCAGGGTCCAGGAGGCGTCATCCCCCTCTATTTCCCTGGTCTGGGGCGGCTGAGAGTTCTCAGCCTGCTGTAACCCCTTACCACCGTCTTTCCTGGGTGGACGGACCTTTCCAGGTCCTTCCTCCCCCGGTTTGGGAGGTACCTGGCCGGGGTTCAGCTTCAAAGCCCCACTACCCTTGTTCGGAGTAGTACCCCTCCGCGTTTTGGAGCGGCCCCCAGGGAGCTTATCCCCTGGAGACTGTCTTCCCCGTTTTTGTGTCTGCTGCGCTGGAGCAGTCACCCCCGACGTGCCCGCGAATACTTGAGCCGCAGTCTGGGTAGCCTTTGGCACCACCGTCTTCGCTTCGAGTCCGCGAATCCTTGGGCCTCATTCTGGGTAGACCTCGACTCCACGGATTTCACGGACTTAGACTTGGCCATTCCGACCACCCTCTCCAGCTTGGCGTCCAACATCGACTTTCGAAGTTTCAGCAAGCTCCTCTTGAGGTCCTTACTGATATTATGCTGCGATGACGCAAAGTCGATGATGGCGTCCAGCTGTTCCGTCGCCACCTCGAAGGCCGAAAGCCTATCGCGTTTGCGGTTCATCGCCTCCACAAGCCATGGGTCGTCAATAACCTCTACCGGCGTTTCTTTAGCCGAGATGAAGGTTAAGTGACCCACGCTGGCGCTGCGCACTGAGCTGCCAACTATTGCCTCTGGCCTCCCAGGCGGAGACCTGAACAACCCACCTCTTGCCATGGGGTTGTCGCCTACACTACTACCCCTAATTGAAGAATTGACTTGGTTTCCATTTTGGTCCCACGAGTTGTTCGGGAAAAGAGGTCCACCACGCCAGAGCCCAGCATGACGCGGTAAGGGACAATTACTGTGGAGGGTGCCCACCAGGTACCCCACAGGCTCCGTTAGCAGCCTAGCTCATTATTTCACCCCCCATGGCCATGCATCCCCTCGGCACGGGTCACTTAACGCCTTGGGATTAGGGGTTAGGGACGATGGTCCCTTAGCCCGCACCCCCTCACTCTAGCTGATGTCAGAAGAACAACAGTGCCCAGGCTGCACTATCAGCTAAGTACAAAACCCTTAGCTGGCGGTCGATTGTCATCGGAAGACCCGTGGAAGCGTGAGATTGGAACTTGTGAGGACCAGAGCTGTGTAGGTCGCTCCTACCCAGATGTCAACTCACCATTTCGCAGCCCAATATAATAGACTCTGGTCCGTACCAATTGCATCACTGTTACAAACAAGCGATACAGTCATTATTTTTTTAAACATTGTGATGGAGTCTTAAGTCTTAACGTAGGAGGCAGTGGTCGAGTGCAGAGACTTGGACGAGATCACTACGGTAGACGAACTGAGGGATGCTCTGACCTCACAGTGGGGCGAGGTTCAGATGACCATTCGGCTGAGGAAAGCGTACGGTGGTACATAAATAGCAGCGATACGACTACCGGTAGAAGCTGCCAACAAAATGGTGGAGGTAGGCAAGGTGAGAGTCGGATGGTCAATGTGTACGTTGAGACTTACCCCTCGAATCACCAAACAGATGGAGCGATGCTTCAAATCTATGGCGTTTGGACACCAGGCGCGAAACTTCAGTGGCCCGGACGGACCCGGTTTTTGTAGGAAATGTGGTGGAGAAGGACACGTTGCTAGGGACTGCACGAAGCAACCAAGATGCCTGCGTTGCAAACCGGAGGACGGAAACGACCATATGATGGGTGGCTTCAAGATGGGTGGCCTACAAGAAAGCGATGGCGGGTCGAGGGTTAATGGAGATCATCCAGTTAAATCTCAATCATTGCGACATCGCACAGCAGTTGTTGTGGCATTCGACAACAGAAGCAATGTGCGACGTGGTAATTATTGCTGAGCCGTACCGGATCCCTTCTGACAACGGCAACTGGGTGGCGGATTCATCGGGGATTGCGGCTATCCAAGTGATGGGCAGATTCCCTATCCAAGAGGTGGTAGACAGTTCAAGCGAGGGTTTCGTAATAGCATAGCATTGCATATGTGATTGTACAAATCGTGGGTGGCTATACAATGCCCAATTGAGCAATCTACTGTATATTGTCGCAAATTGGTACTTGGGATTAGTACCTTTTCCTATACAGTAGCAGTTGTATACCTGGCCACGTCCTTACAATCACGGAAGGAAGGGAAGGAATGTTAGTTCAACATCTACTAGTGAAGATGCAGGGAACCCATACTACCTTCATAGATGTTTCGGGAAGGAAAATTTGTGTTAGTGGGTAAGGTGAATAATAGGGAGCTCTATTCGACAATATAGAGCGTTTGTCAATAACAGTAAACGCTGAAAAAAATATAAAATATATTCATCAATTTACTTACGAACCGTCCAAAGGAGGACAAAGTAATCTGGATTTTACAAATGTTTCGCATTATATACAAAACACGTTCAACCGCACACTTATTCACCGAACATTAAAATCAGAACCAAAAACTCGGATTTTACGAATGTTCTAAATCCTACCTGAAACACGTCCGATCACGCAACAATTGTTTACTCACTCGGCCGCGCGAACTCGCTGGTTACTGAGCAGAAACACGACAAAACAGGCACTGACGGACGCGCAATGCAGAACACAATATTTCGGCAAATTGCGCGATCGTTCTGCTGTCCGAAACAAGAGCCAACACGCACAGTTCAAGCGAGGGTTTCGTAATCGCCAAAAATTAACGGGATCTTTGTGTGTAGCTGTTACGCACCCCCAAGGTGAACCCTGGAGCAGTATAACCGGATGCTGGACTCACTCACGGAGAAGCTGATCGGCCGAAAACCGGTGATAATCGGAGGCGACTGCCCAAGCGGATTGGGGAAGCAGACTGACTAACGCCAGAAGTTACAGTTTGCTGGAGGCTGGAAGTAAGATAGGGCAACGAAGGTACCGTTAGTACATTTCGCAGAGATGGCAGGGAGTCCATCAACGATGTCACGTTCTGCAGTCCGTCGATGGCGAGGAACATGAACTGGAGAGTTCGGAGAAACAACCGGCATTTCCAGGATGCTTTCAATACTAGCTGTGCATATGACAAGACAAGGCAAAAGACCCTTTTTGCCAAACGGCGTTTTCAGCCAAACGCCATTCTTGGTCCTGTTGGGGCAAACCATTTTATCGGTCATATAATCTGTTTGACTATATGTCCTATTCAACCGTTCGTCCCTTTCAGACGTGTGTCGTTTACAGTTAAATTACATCCATTATCCAAATGGACCCTTGCCTCTTTTGAACAATTTCCTGTGGAATACGTAATGGTCAAATACAATTTTTTTTAAACAAAACTCCAAAAAAATTCACGTTGAGGTTCAAAACACTTTTTCTCGAGAGTTTAGAAGCTTTACTAAGGAGTTCTGAAGAATGCTGTTTGTGTGACGAATGTTTCTTTTGTATTTTAGTAAAAACGGCTACTCAGTCTTAAATTAGTAAAACGAGTATGTTATTTACCCAACTTTTCAACACGGGGATTGTGTTTTCCTCAGGGGGAAATACTGTCGTTCTTTGTCTATTGTTTGGTCTAACTTCAACTGCCACGCTGACAGTTTCAACCGTGGTTATCTCATGATCTCATGACGAATCGAGTAGTAAGGAAATCTTTCAAATATGTCCAGCCGTCCGTGAGTTATGTTGCCTCAAAGGAAATGCAAACAATTTTTCATACAATATGGGAAACATGGTCAATATGCGCCCCGATGCGGGGGAGACTGCCATTGTATTGCGTATGACATGTTTTTCAGTGTCCTAGTTTTAGTTCTACTTTTCTACAATAGAAAAAATAAATAAAATGACTCGAATTTTTTTAAAGCTTCAAAATAATTATTTTTAACACATCACTCAAATTAATTTGATTGAATTTTTATGCTGGTGAACATTTGAAATGTTTCGCTACGAAGTAACAACAATGATCCATTGGAACACAATCTCTTTAAACCATCATAACAATTTAAGCAAATTGAAACGATGTTTATCAAACTCTAGTGGAATAATCCACCTTGACAGACGACATAAAAACCATGCAACGCAAGATGTGAACTCTATTTAATCCCGGTAATCAATCACGCCCAGAGTTGAGAGTTTTTATCAATAACCAAACCCAATTCACCTTACCACACCTTCGACGTCTTTCTAGAAGGAAAATGTGCCCAAACTGAAGCTATTCAGAAGAAAGGGAGCGACTAAACTCTCTGCCTTTCTTCAAGCGGAAAACATCTCCTACCTTTTAATCTTGTTCTTCACGCCCATCGCGCTGCCATATCTCTCTGGATCCTCTCATGTCACCCACCGGCCTGACGGAGGTATAGGTGAATCCATGAATGGAAATTATTAAAAACAGATGAAGATGATTGATGATAAGGATTCCGGTGACGTTTTCGCTGTCGGCTGCCACTTATTGGGCGGCGGCGGCTGGGTTTTCAATTAGCCCACCGGATCAATTTGAACCGCACCGTGATCTTGACGTTGCTGCTGACGAGGGTTATGCCACCATTATGCTGCTCGGAAAGATTTTCCCCGAAGTGGCGACGACGAGTAATAACTCACCCGAATTGGCACATGCGAATAACATATTTCATCTTAATGTGAATCACCGGGACAATTAAGCTGACACAAACTGTGCGAGAGGTGGGCCGCTAATTTGATGAACCTGTTCGCGATACGTTAGAGCGGGACTACTTTCTCGCACCACTGACTGGTTGGTCAGATCCAACAAGTAGTGGCAGCAGCAGCAACCTACCATGGAATGTAATTTATCAAACTGCATTTCAGTTGCGGTGGTTGCTTTTTTTCGGCTACTACTCACGATGAACTCGTGTTTGCGTAACTCATCTTTTACACACACGTACCTATTATGTCCATATTTTGAAGAACGTTGAATAACTGGGAAATATTATAATCGGCAGTCTCGTGATCGTGGGCACTACCCAAGTAATCGACAAGCACTATCGGCCATTTAGTGCTACTTTAATGCTTATAAGTTTTTAAATAGCCGTATAGTGGCCGGACGCAAACCAACACCATCAGCAGTTAGCGAAACCTTCACCTACCTATTGGTGGTGTTCGTTTGCATGGGAGAGCAATCAGATTCGTCAAATCATCGTTTGATTCTTTGTTTAAAAAAGCAGATAAGTCGTTTTGAAAATTTTGTCTTGATTTATTACAGATGTGAACATTCCAGCCCGCCCTGAAATTACTGGAATTTCTGATTCCTTTCGGCTACTCTCTCTTCTCTTCTCGTTTTTTTTTTAGCGCAGGATTTCGTCCTTAGGGAAGATACCCGATCAATAATGCATAACAGAATTATAACAAGGGGAGTCATTTATTTCAGGTAAATAATGTAACAAAATGTGATATAAATTTGGCTGGTTAGCTGTTGAAATAACAAAAATTATATATATAAAAAACTCTCAAGCAGTAACACAATTAAATCAGAGGTTGATACCTTCATATCAACATTATAACAAACGGAGATATAGGGTAAATGTTCTATTTTGGACCCTTAGAAGAAGTGCTTACCGATATCTGCTTATATGTATCATATAGCATATTTTTTTTATCTATTGCGTTTATTTGACAGGCTCAGGCGTGTATAACACTTAACGGAGCCGAGACTTTATGATATTTACAATCGATATCATCTTATTATCAACAGTTAGTAACAGTTATTAGGCAATGGGATGGGACCCATACAAAGGTAATCTTGAAAGATCTTTCGACAAAATTACGCATCTGCTCTCTTACAGGAAGTCTAATTTATGAAATAGAAATTTAAAATTGGCATCAAGTGTTCATAAATCGTAACTTTATGAAACGAAAATATTCTTCGTTTTGGACAGTGCAACATATTCTCGACCCCCAAATGTACACACATGTACACACCACCTATTTAGTCTCTTCAAAGTAGAATTTCTAAATTTCAAGTCGAGTCAAGTACGAGACACTGAAGACGACCACACAGTTGTGGTCGAAATACGTATCTGCAAAGATATCGAAATAATTGGTGCAATTAAATGGAGAGTACTTAACTCCTCTTAGACGGTTGAATACATTCCACTAAGGAGAGCTTAAAATATTTTTTTTCTAGAATTTCTAATTTACCCTGGTCAATTGAGTCGGAGCAAATTCTTATCTTCCGATTGGCATGCATTAATAAGAAGATTCCTGCGTTTCAAATTTTCAATTTGGACAAAAACTTATTGTGTGCGTTCTGAGATTTTCAGTTATATATACTTTTAAGCGGAACGCATTGTAACGCTCGCCTTCTTGAACAAAATAATTTCCTCGAAATTTCATCTAAATACGGCTATTTTCGCACGGAAAACCAGTGAACAGATGCTGAACAGTATTATTTTCCTGAAGCCAATTAGGGAAATTAGCAGCGGCATTGATTTCAGTTCAGAAATTTAGAAAATGTTGCCAGGAGGGTCCAAAATGTGTAGGGGTCCAAATCAAGTTGGTTACCCTACTGGATGTGTTTACCTCCACTTTTTTCCAATATCTACAAAAAATGTAGGCAATTATTTTAGTGTAAATGTACATAATATAATTTTGATATGAAATAAAACTGTCCGAAGACACATTTTTATCGAATTATCTAATTATAACACACTTTGTTTTAAATAACATCCATTGATAGGGTTCAGTTATAATTTTGTTATGCATTGCTGATCGGGTAGGGGGGTCATTCTGCAGATTCAAATTAGATGACGCCACAAATAGTGGTCAGGAAGTATGGGCCATCTTTGAACCGTTTTAGGATAGTAAGGTATCAATCGATCGACGAACTCTTTAAGATTTTGCCGAACTATTAACAACAATGTGTGAAAGCATCAAACTATTGAACAATTGAATTTCGCTAGACACTGTTAAAAACCGGAAAACCAACCAATCCCGTATGTGCATCGCAGACGCGCGCGAAAGTAATGCAAAATAAATGTGAATTAACAAAATGTGTCTGTCTAAACATTCTTATTTATCCTCATATAGAAATAAAATAAGGATTGCTGATTGACATTAATTCCATTTATTTAATTTACATCTAAGCAGATAAAACTGAATCTACAATTTGTCGGTTCTAGGCCGCATCTCTCCGTCCTCGAATGCGCCCCACGCTCGCCAAGTTGTTTTGCACCTGGTCTGCCCACCTCGCTCGCTGCGCTCCACGCCGACTCGTACCTGCCGGATCGGAATCGAACACCATCTTTGCAGGGTTGCTGTCCGGCATTCTTGCAACATGCCCTGCCCATCGTACCCTTCCGATTTTAGCTACCTTCTGGCTACTGGGTTTGCCGTAGAGCTGGGCGAGCTCGTGATTCATTCTTCGCTGGCACACACCGTCTTTTTACACACCGCCAAAGATGGCACTAAGCACCCGTCTCTCGATTACTCCGAGTGCTTGCCAGTCCTCTTCGAGCATTGTCCATGTTTCATGTCCGTAGAGGACTACCGGTCTTATCAGCGTCTTGTACATGACACATTTGGTGCGGTGGCGAATCTTTTTCGACCGCAGTTTCTTCTGGAGCCCGTAGTAGGCCCGACTTCCACAGATGATGCGCCTTCGTATTTCACGACTAACATTATTATCAGCCGTTAGCAAGGATCCAAGGTAGACGAATTCCTCGACCACCTCGAAGGTATCCCCATCTATCGTAACACTGCTTCCCAGGCGGGCCCTGTCACGCTCGGTTCCGCCCACAAGCATGTACTTTGTCTTCGACGCATTCACCACCAGTCCAACTATTGTTGCTTCACGTTTTAGGCGGGTGTACAGTTCTGCCACCTTTGCAAATATTCGGCCGACAATGTCCATGTCATCCGCGAAACAAATAAATTGACTGGATCTGTCGAAAATCGTACTCTGGCTGTTACATCCAGTTCTCCGCATGACACCTTCTAGCGCAAACAACAGGCACGAAAGTCCATCACCTTGTCTTATTCCCCGGCGCGATTCGAAAAAACTAGAGTGTTCGCCCGAATTCTTCACACAGTTTTGCACACCGTCCACCGTTGCTTTGATCAGTCTAGTAAGCTTCCCTGGGAAGCTGTTCTCGTCCTTAATTTTCCATAGCTCTACGCGGTCTATACTGTCGTATGCCGCCTCGAAATTAACGAACAGATGGTGCGTTGGGACCTGGTATTCACGGCATTTTGATGGATTTGCTGTAGAGTAAAGATCTGGTCCGTTGTCGAGCGGCCGTCAACGAAGCCGGCGTGATAACCTCCCACGAACTCATTCACTAATGGTGACAGACAACGGAAGATGATCTGGGAGATCACTTTGAAGGCGGCATTAAGGATGGGGATCGCTAGAAAGTCACACGCACACTCAAGCTTGTCGCTTGAGCTTCTGATAGAACTTGCGTGTTTCTTGATAACGGCACAGCTGTTCCATCTCATCACACTCCACTTCTTTCAGGCGGCATTTCTTCTCCTGAAAAAGGAGGGTCTGCTGTCTTCGCTTCCGTCTATAATGTTCCACGTTCTGCCGGGTACCTTGCTGAAGCGCGGCCGCCCGTTCAGTGTCCTTCTCTTCCAGAATCTGTATGAACTCTTCGTCGAACCAATCGTTCCATCGACTTCGTCCCATATACCCAACGTTGTTCTCCGCTGCGTCGTTAATGGCTGCTTTGACTGTATTCCAGCAGTCCTCAAGAGGGTCCCCATTGAGCTGACCCTTTTCCGGCAACGCTGCCTCGAGATGCTGCGCGTATGCAGTGGCGACATCAGGTTGCTTCAGTCGCTCTAGGTCTAGGTACCGGAGAATGTTGATGACGGATAGTTTTGGGCGCAGTTTAACCATCACCAGATAGTAGTCAGGTCAGTTAGCGCCACGATATGTCCTGACATCGATGATGTCGGAGAAGTGCCGTCCATCAATCAGAACGTGGTCGATTTGTGATTCTGTCTGCAGTGGTGATCTCCAGGTGTACCGATACGGAATGCTGTGTTGGAAGTAGGTGATGCGAATGGCCATATTATAATTTTTGGAGGCGGCGAAATCAATTAGTCGTAGGCCGTTTTCGTTCGTCAGCCGGCGAGCGCTGATTTTCACAATAGTCGGTCTAAACTTCTCCTCTTAGCCAATCTGAGCGTTCAAATCTCCTATGATGATTGGCCGATGGTTCCGGTCCGTACTATCTTGTTGATTGTTCGTTGCCTGAGTTTTTTTTTTGGCTGGCTTGCAGGGCCTGAGACCAAACCCCCTAACGTTAAATTTCGGACATTTAGACTTATGGGAATCGTGATACGGATTCACTTTTTAAAAAAGACTTAGTAACTCTAAAACACTTTTATTAATAATACTAACACAATACAGCACCACCGGTGATTGTACAAAGCTGCCAAAGGAAAGAGAACGCGCCACGCTTTCGCGGGTTATTTATAATGTACAAACTGCTGATCTAGCATTTTGGGTCGTCCACGTTGTCTGACTGCAATTGGTGCACCTGAGTGGCACGATGTTCCGTTGTTTCCATAACGGCTCCCCTTTTAGTTTGAAAGCCGTCCTCGGCTTTCTTCTATTGCTGTGGGATAAGTGGTATATCTCTTGACTCGGGACATCCATCAGTTGCTAGGCTGAAATTGATATGAATATCTTCTTTTGTGTTAAGTGTGAGATGTTTTCTCCAACTAAATATTTTAAAGATGATGGCTATGATCAGGCCCAGGATACATATGATTATAACTGTTGTTGATAATGAGGTTAACCATCCAAACATATGCAGTTTCCAATGCACTTCGTTCGTAGTTAAGTTGAGATGATCTATCTGGTTTCTGTGTTCTAAATGCATCTCTTGCAGATGCTGTAACGGGATATTGTTTATCAGTATAGTTGAACTGACCTTAATTCCTGTGGTAGGGATGAATGGTTGAATTTCCATGTCGGAGTTAGCATACTCCTCGTCGTCCAGCTTCACAGTACAATTGGAGTATTGTATGAGGAATGACCCATTGAGTAATCGTTCGGATGAACAATTTGATGAAAGTGTAATGTTGGATCCTGTAACCATGATGTTGCCTTCTGTGATTTTACGAATAGTTTCAGCTTCGTAAATTCGTTCCATAGGACATTTGGCTGTGTGTTGTCCTGAAACTAATTGTTGAATGCACTCCGTAGGCGGTTCCAAGTTGCTGGAGGAACATATAGAGAGATCTTTCATCTTTGGACACGGGTTTTTTGACATAAATGTGTTCTGTCCTTCAATATAAAATTGTGCCGTGAGATGAATTCGTAAATTATTGGCAATTACGGGTTCAATCAAACCAATTTTGTATTGCACATCCTTGATTTTTGATATTTTTAGTATATACATGAACATCTCGTTGTTATATACTTCGTATGCGCTAGCAATGTTCAACATATCGTCGACCGAGTTCAATCGAAAACCGTTATCGTTGAGGGTATGGCGAATAACCGAAAGTTATTCAGGGTGGATGATGAGGCTGCTTGGGATGCTTCGTCCGGCTAGTATTATGGATTCTTCAATTATCTCTAAATAGTATAATAATTCATCAATCTCAAATATATTTATATTTATTCAGACTAAGGCCGAAGTGGCCTGTGCGGTATATAAGAGTCTTCTCCATTCGGCTCGGTCCATGGCTACACGTCGCCAACCACGCAGTCTACGGAGGGTCCGCAAGTCATCTTCCACCTGACCGATCCACATTGCCCGCTGCGCACCTCGCCTTCTTGTGCCCGTCGGATCGTTGTCGAGAACTATTTTCACCGGGTTACTGTCCGACATTCTGGCTACGTGCCCGGCCCATCGCAGTCGTCCGATTTTCACGGTGTGAACGATGGATGGTTCTCCCAACAGCTGATGCAATTCGTGGTTCATTCGCCTCCTCCACGTACCGTCCGCCATCTGCACCCCACCATAGATGGTACGCAGCACTTTCCTTTCGAAAACTCCAAGTGCGCGTTGGTCCTCCACGAGCATCGTCCAGGTCTCGTGTCCGTAGAGGACTACCGGTCTAATGAGCGTTTTGTAGATTGTCAGTTTGGTACGGCGGCGAACTCTATTCGACCGGAGCGTCTTGCGGAGTCCAAAGTACTACGATTTCCAGCCATTATGCGTCTCCGAATTTCTCTGCTGGTGTCATTTTCGGCAGTCACCAGTGAGCCCAAGTACACAAATTCTTCTACCTCCTCGATTTCGTCACCACCGATGCAAACTCGCGGTGGGTGGCTCACATTGTCTTCTCTTGAACCTCTTCCTATCATGTACTTCGTCTTCGACGTGTTGATGACTAGTCCGATCCGCTTAGCTTCCCTCTTCAGTCTGATGTAGGCTTCCTCCATCTTCTCAAAGTTACGTGCCATAATATCTATGTCGTCGGCGAAACCAAATAACTGAACGGACTTATTAAAAATTGTACCACTCGTGTTAATCCCTGCTCTTCGTATTACCCCATCCAAAGCGATGTTGAATAGCAAACACGAAAGACCATCACCTTGCCGTAACCCTCTGCGGGTTTCGAAGGGACTCGAGAATGCTCCTGAAACTCGAACTACGCACATTACCCGATCCATCGTCGCTTTGACCAACCGTGTCAGTTTATCCGGGAATCCGTGTTCGTGCATTAGCTGCTATAGCTGGTCCCGATCGATTGTATCATATGCGGCTTTGAAGTCGATGAATAGATGATGTGTGGGCACGTTGTATTCGCGGCATTTCTGCAGTACTTGGCGAATGGCGAACACCTGGTCCGTGGTGGAGCAATCGCCCATAAAACCCGCCTGGTACTGCCCCACGTACTCCCTTGCAGTTGGTGCTAGTCGACGGCATAAAATTTGGGAGAGTACCTTGTAGGCGGCGTTCAGCAATGTGATTGCGCGGTAGTTGCTACAATCCAGCTTATCGCCCTTTTTGTAGATGGGACACACGACACCTTCCATCCACTCCTGCGGCAAAACTTCCTCCTCCCAAATCTTGGTAATGACCCAGTGCAGCGCTCTAGCCAGTGCCTCACCACCGTGTTAAAATAGCTCTCCTGGTAGTTGGTCAACCCCAGGGGCTTTGTTGTTCTTCAGCCGGCCAATCTCCTCCTGGATTTCCTGGAGATCCGGAGCCGATAGAATAATGTCCTGCACGCGTTCTCCCAGGTCCATCACCATACCGCCACCGTTGTCTCCCACATCGCCATTCAGCTGCTCTTCGTATCGCTGCTGCCGCCTTTGGATCACCTCATGCTCGTTACACATATGGGACTGTGACACGTGACCCTTACGTGAACAATTTAACTTCTCATAGAACTTTCGTGCGTTATTAGTGCGGTACAGTCGCTCCGTCTCTTCACGGTCTCGATCTTCCTGCTGGCGCTTTTTCCTCCGGAAAATCGAGTTTTGTTTGTTCCGCGCCTGTTTATATCGTGCCTCGTTCGCCCTCGTGCGGTGTTGCAGCAATCTCGCCCATGCTGCATTCTTCTCTTCCACTAACTGCTCACATTCGCCGTCATACCAGTCGTTTCTCTGATCCGCGGGCACCGTGCCAAGTGCAGCGGTTGCGGTGCTACCAATGGCGGATCGAATATCTCTCCAGCCATCTTCAAAAGACGCTGCGTCTAGCTGCTTTTCCGTTGGGAGTTCCACTTCCAGCTGCTGTGCGTAGTCTTGGGCTAGTCTACCGTCTTGTAGCCGCCCAATGTAAAGCCGCGGCGTCCGACTTCGACGCGTGTTATACAGCGTCGAGAGTTTTGAGCGCAGGCATACTGCTACGAGATAGTGGTCGGATTCAATATCCGCACTGCGGTAAATGCGGACGTTCGTGATGTCGGAGAAGAATTTATGGTCGATTAGAACGTTATCGATTTGGTTTTCCGTTTCTTGGTTAGATGATCTCCATGTTGCCTTGTGGATATTTCTGCGGGGAAAGAAGGTGCTTCGGACTACCACTTCGCGGGAGGCTGCGAAGTTTATGCATCGTTGACCGTTCTCATTCGGTACGGTGTGCAGACTATCCGGTCCGATGATCGGTCTATACATTTTCTCCCTTCCTACCTGAGCGTTCATGTCACCGATGACGATTTTAACGTCCCACAGTGGGCATCCATCGTATGTCTGCTCCAGCTGTGCGTAGAACGCTTCTTTCTCGTCGTCGGGTCTCCCTTCGTGTGGGCAGTGCACGTTGATGATGCTATAGTTAAATAAACGGCCTTTAATCCTCAGCTTGCACATCCTTGCGTTGATTGGCTGCCACCCAATCACGCGTTGGCGCATCTTACCCAGCACTATGAAGGCGGTTCCCAGCTCGTTGGTGGTGCCACAGCTTTGGTAGAAGGTAGCCGCTCAATGCCCGCTTTTCCACACTTTCTGTCCTGTCCAGCAAATCTCCTGCAGCGCCACGACGTCGAAGTTGCGGGGATGTAATTCATCGTAGATCTTCCTGTCGCAACCTGCGAAACTTCGCGACTTGCAGTTCCATGTTTCAAGCTTCCAATCGTGATCCTGTATTCGTCGCCCAGGTCTTTGCCGATTATATCGAGTCGCATTATCTCTTATATTGTTCGTAATGATTGGTTTTCTAGGCGGCTTATTGGGCCTGCGCAAACCTCCTGTCTCGTCGGAGGGCCGTCGTGTCAGGGCTGTTTAGCGTCCCACCTAACACCAGGACTTGGGCTTGTGCGCTTTGAGCGGCACACGGTCGCTTTGGTGGGGCCTACTTGCGGATACATGCAGCTTTTTATAGAGGTTTAACAGGGCCCACTGTCAAACCCCACCACATCCTAGGCAAGCCCCACAACTCGCAGATGGCCTGGGGAGGGATCGTCAAGCCCTTGGTCATAGTCCCTGCTGTCCACTATCGAATGTCATTTTTTCCAAATTCTGCTCGTTATCTAATAGTGAATTGGAAGTTTTAGTCAAGTTTCGAATACGTTTCTCAAACAAGTGATTTATCTGAATTTATTTATTATTTTCATCTACCAAGGTGTTTAGAGAAGAGTTTATGACTTTAAGATTGTCGGCGTCTGGACTTCCTGAAATGTATTTCCACGCTCTACCTAATGATTCCCATCGTTTGATTCGCTGTGGCCTAATTCTATTAAACAACAGATTAATTCTGATTAAGGTCTGATTAAGCTTTCCGGTTTGGGCTACATTATTGTACACATCTATTGTCGATTCAATGGTTGTAAGGTTTATCGGATGCATTATTCTGAAAAAGCTGTTACTGATCCTAGCTTCTCCTAAGGGAATCATTATGATTGGATTCTGTTTTACATCGTGTAGTCGCAAATCCGTTAGAGTCGTCTGCGTCAGTATACCAAGCCATAATCTGTAAGGCAGTCGGAAAGCCAGTTTTAATCAGTTTGTTACTTCTTTGTATCTTTTTTATGAATTTTGATTCCTGTTGCGTCCGTAATTGTTTTTTCGTTTTGTTCTTTGATATCTACTAGTCTACATCGCTTGCTAAAAGGAGAGGCTTTTCCCTTCGTCTTAAATAAAACCGTATCGTCTTCAATATCCTCGTAGTCTTTGTCATGTATTTTAATTTTGGAATTATGTTTGTTAGCCTCAAATACAATATTGTCTCTTGCTTTCATAATAGTGCGTTGTTTTGTTAGGTTAATGTCCTGTAAGTCTAATGACGTCGAGTTTCCAAATACTATTTGTCTCGGTGCTAAATTCGTCGTGGCATGTTTTGTGTCGTTGTAAAGGGCAGTCGTCATGGACAGTCCTTGGTAAAGTGAAAGTTGGTCGATTTTCCTGCGGTTGGCCATATACATTTCTAAGAGTGTATTATGGAACCTCTCGATGGTGCCATTACTGTTGCTACTACTAGCGTAGTGAACGGCAACACCATGGGTTTCCAGAAATTCCTTAAAATTTTGACTGCGGAAATAAGTGGCTTGATCGCAAGTTAATTGTTTCGGTAGGCCAAACATTTTGAATTGCTTGATGAGCGTTTCGATGATTTCTTCTGAAGTTTCGTTAATGATTTTGTAAATTTGCGCAAATTTGGGAAAGGAGTCTATAATTGTTAGAAACTTTTCGTTTTCTTTCACGTAGACGTCCATGAATAGTCTTTTTAAAGGTCTTTCATAAATTCTACGTGTGATTGGAATTTTAAAGGGATGACGCTCATATTTAGCGTGCAATTTTTTACAAAGGTCCTAACAATTGAAGACATGTTTGGGAAGTAGACTGATTGACGAATCTCTTCATATGTGAGTTTCCAACTTCTATGATTAAAGTTGTGACTCTTACGAACAAATTCGTCTTGGTCTTTTTTAGAGATTAGATCTGGTAGCTTAAGATTGCAGAATTGTACTCGCATTCCCTTGAAATGTTTATCTAGAATTTTAGAGCACTATTTCGCAATATTAGGTGGGGCAAAAGATTCCATTTGTTATTTTTGGAGATAAATGAGCTTTAAGAATATTCAATAGTTGTTCTTCGGTATATTCCTCCTGGTGGAATACGTGTCTACTGTAACCTGAAAAGATAAAATAATAAATGTGAGGGGACTTTCTTCTATTATTGGTAATATAAATGATGTGCTGATTTCTAAATTTATTTATGATTTCCGGCCCGTATATAGGATCGTTTTCATGTACTTCGTTTTCTAAAATAGTTTGTAAATTTATTTCAGATTCATCCACGCGAGGTATTCGAGATAATCCATCGGCTACCACGTTTTGTTTCTCTTTCTTGTAAACCAATTGGAAATCGAATTGCTCCAGATAAAACCGTTGACGAGTTACTCGTTCTGTTGCATCTGTTAATTTAATTTCCTTCGTCAATGGCTCATGGTCCGTGTAAATAGTAAAACTTCTACCATACAAATATAATCGAAATTTCTTTGCAGCGAAATAGATAGCTAAAAGTTCTTTCGCAGTTGCGGAATACTTTTCCTCTGCTTTTGTCAGTGTTCGCGAAAGGTACGCAATTGGTCTTTCATGTCCATCTACCATTTGCGTCAGTACTGCGCCGATAGCATAGTTTGATGCGTCGGTAGTTAGTATGAACGGTTCGTTAAAGTCTGGATAACTCAAGAGTAGTGTTGTACTCATGATATCCTTTAGCTTAGCGAAGGCAGATTCATATTCAGGATTGGTAGCAATTGATTTATTCTTGGCACGAAGTTGACTAGTCACCACAATTTTTGCAAATCCTCGTACAAATCTTCTGTAGTAGGAGATTATTCCGAGAAACGACTTTAGTTCTTTTGATGTTTTCGGTAGAGGCCAATTTTTAATTGCCTCAACTTTCTTTGGGTTCGGTTTCACCCCGTCTGTAGAGTCCAAGGAATTCTACTTCCTTACGAAGAAATTCAGACTTATCGCATTGTACCTTAAGGTTAGCATCTTTAAGGGTTTGTAAGATTTTCTGAATGTCCTTCATCTAAAGAAGTTGAAAAGATAATAATGTCGTCCATATAGACGAAACATCTTATCCCCAGATGTTTTCGTAGAACAGCATCCATTAAACGTTGGAGTGTCGCGGGCGCATTCTTCAACCCGAACGGCATTCTCAAAAACTCGTATTTTCCATTGTCGACATTGAATGCCGTCTTTGGAATATCGTTCGGCTCCACCTCTACCTGGTGAAAACCACTGGCTAAATCGAGTAAAGAAAAGTATTGTGCTTTTCCGAGGCGATCCAAAATCTCGCTGATCTCGGGTATAGGATATCTATCTGCTGGCGTTAATTTATTCAGTTTCCTATAATCTACAACTACACGATATTTCTTTATACCTGAATTATCCGTTTTCTTTGGGACCACCCAGTTCGGGGAAGTCCATGGAGAAGAGGATTCTCTTATGATTCCAGTCTCCAACATTTTCTGAATTTGCTCACTTACTTTTTCCCGTACATGGTATGGGTACTTGTAAGCTCGTTGGTGAATGGGATTACTTTCACCGGTTTCTATTTTGTGCTTTACTTGATGGGTGAAATCCAATTTCTGTCCATCATGGAAGAAAACACTCTTGAAGGGCCGAAGAGTTTTGGCTAATAATTTAACCTCTTCTTTATTCAAATGTTCTGCAGGGAAGTTAAGCTGCGGAAAAGTTTCATGCTGGTTGAGAAAGAAACGTTCATTCTCAAAAGGTTTTAATCTCTCCAGTTTGGCTTGCCTAGTAGTAAACAAGTGTACAGTGGCACGATTATTTCTAGCCGCATAAAGGCCAGGTCGTAATGTGACACCTGTCGTCAAATTAATTTCTTCCTCAATGAGAAATGCCCCGTCTGCAGTAGTCGGTATCTCTATGAGGGTTTCCGTTTGTTCCTGAAAGTTCATGGAACTTGAGTAGTATTTATCTAAAGGATATTTTATATTTCCAATCGAAAGTTCATGGCTACCGGTATCGATTTTGGCATTCATAGTAGCCAAATTTTCATACCTGATAAGACCATCGAAAAAGTTATGGAATTTGAATACGTGGTACGGTAGAGTTTTATCAAAGCTTCTAGGAAACATATTGACATGCAATACTTTATCAATAACAAATGTACCATTTTGATTAGTCACTATTGCGGGTCGATTAATTTCCTGGCACTTTAACACTTGCTCCGGATTAATGTACGATTTATTCGCTCCAGTGTCTATCAAGAAATTCAATATCCCTTTATTAGACTTGTAGCGAATAAACGGTATAAAATTGTTTACGTTGTTGGGAGATCGTCTTCCTCTAAGTGAAAATTTGACACGTTGGGTTGCATCGTTCTACCTTGCACATTGTCATCCTCATCGTCATCGTCGTCGTCATCGTTATCTACGTCTACTTCGTTCGCGTGGAACTCTGATTTAAATTGTTGTTTTTGCATCGGATTCCTATATGGGGGTTTCAAATTTGTATGCTGCTTAGGGGAGCTACTCGAGGGGCCGTTGCTTTTGTTGGGAAATTTGTTGAATTGAGATTTCGCGGGCCTAGATCTAATTTCCGCGTTCTGGTTTATACACACTGACTCGTATGCATTCTCTAATGTTTTAGGCTTGGATAATCTAATGATAGCGGATAAAGGTTCTCCGATATTGTCAAGATATCGAGTAACGGTTAGTATATCTATGATTTCCTTTCCTGTGGTGGGATTGGAATTCAAGTTAGATTTAAGTCTTGTGTTTATCTCCTTGCATTCGTTAAAGAATTTCAGGTGACTTTTATCACTTTTCTTAATGTTAAACAGTGTCGACACATTTGTCGCAAAGTCAAATCGATCACCGTATTGTTCTAACAGGATCTGTTTGATACCAACAATGGTATCAGGATCGCCATTTGCGCATACAATCGCGCGAGCGTCTCCTCTTATTTTATTTTGTATCGCTCTAATATACATAGAGCTTAGTGAATCGGGCTGGCCGTTGGCACCCTTTATGTTCAACATTTCATATAGCTCGTCTACTTCCCGTAGCCAGCTTGAAAGTTCTTTCTTACTACCGAAAAACTCCGATAGGTTCTTGATGGGATCGGGGATAGTAAATTTACTACTGTTCCCCGATGTCATCAATGCCTTAAGCTGCTCAATTTCAGCCTTCAGCGTCTCAATCTCTGACTGCCTGGTCTCTGGCATTGTTTTAGTGAATTATTTTATGAAAGATAATAAAAATGAGTTACTCACGTAAATGATATCCACATCCGAGGTGTTTGATGTTCAGGTTGTTGCAGGTTCGCGTGTGACGGGATTTTTACCACTTTTAAACACCTCACGATCCCACTTCTGACACCACTTATGGGAATCGTGATACGGATTCACTTTTTAAAAAAGACTTAGTAACTCTAAAACACTTTTATTAATAATACTAACACAATACAGCACCACCGGTGATTGTCCAAAGCTGCCAAAGGAAAGAGAACGCGCCACGCGTTCGCGGGTTATTTATAATGTACAAACTGCTGATCTAGCAGTTTGGGTCGTCCACGTTGTCTGACTGCAATTGGTGCACCTGAGTGGCACGATGTTCCGATGTTTCCATAACGTAGATAATGTCCTATTGTTTGGTCGTCATTTCATCAGCTGGATGAAAGCTAAAACATGCTGGAGGCAGCACAAAAAACGAAAAGGTTCAGTTGTCTCAGTGGTTTGTATTTTTTTTAAAACCGCATAGGAAGATGGGTGTCCGACATTTAACGTGGACAGGCATTATACAGAATTGTCAGCAAATCTAACAATCGCCGGTTGGGTGTAAAAACATTCTCATTCACTAAACATTACTTTGAAAATATTAGAGCATTAAATTACACAACGGCCAGGAAATTGTTAATTTTTTAGTCAAATAATATGCTTGAACAAAGGGAAAGTTGGCTAAGCCAACTTTTGTTCGTTCGACACATTTCAATCATTTGCCTTTAACATTGAACAATCAAGTACAAAACACACGTCAAGCGCATAGTTAAATCCGAACTCAAGCCAAGACAAATCTTGGTTGCACATTTCGTTGCCAAACGAATTAAAACAATCAGCCAAAGAAACATCTTCAAAACTAAATTTAATCTGCTTCTGTAAACTAAAATGAGCGAAATCCTTAAGCATGAATTGTTCACCACAGTCCAAGTGTAATCATATATTTAAAAAGTTTTTTTGGCTTTCGTTAACTACACCTTTAGTTTATATATACATAAGAGATCGAATAAATTCGATTTATACAGCTATTATAATATTATTATGTATTATAATATCTATCATTACGTTGTCCATTATAAGGGGGATGTTGGTTCGGATGTAGCTGGTAGTGGGCCATTACTAAAATACGTTTTTGGTCAAACAGATTCCTTCAAATTAGTTTTCGGCCTTATAACCACTTCGGCCAAAAGTTCAATTCGGCTGGATATCTTAAGGACAAACATATTTTATACCGAAATAACATTTGGCCAACTGAATGACTTTAGGCCAAGTAACTCTTCCCCAGTCCGTCAGGTTACTTACGCCAAATTACCCACTCTCGTTTTTGTAAGGTTCTCCCTGTTTACATGTGCGGGACGATGAATGATTAATGATTTCGCAGTTTCACTTTTCAGACGATGCAAATGGTTTTTCTTCGTCGGCGACTAGCGTCTAGTGATAACCCCTACCTGACTTCCTCCCGCACTTCGCGCAACGTCGTTTGCCGAAAGGATTACCGCCTCTGACAGGAACGCTCTACTTCGAAAACAGGAAATCTCCGATTACGGTGGCAAGGTGAGAGGACAAGGAACACGAAAATCTACCTTCCCGAAACCGGCGGAGAATTTATTACACTTTGGAACATTTTGAGCCACTTGCAAAATTAGCCGAGCAGCTCACGACGAACAACGTGGGCAGAAATTCGCATGTCGTTAATTTTCATTAGTCCAAGTGACAGGAAAGGGCCCATCCCTACGAGAGTGGAAGAGGTCGTCCCAGTTAGCGAAAGAAATCTCAATTCCTTCAGGAGATATCAACATCTTTCCGGAAACCGGTTCTCGCCCGTCGCCATAGTTTGAACAAAAGTGAGTCGAAATGAAACTGAAACTTTTCCTCCTTACGGAAAACCGCACACCACCGCCACCGCCATCCTCTCATTGGATGGGTTGGGGAAAACTTGCTTCTTGTGCTGCTGTGTGTGTGGCTCTCGGAGGTCCTCACTTGTCGAAAGACCGTAGAAGAAGTGAACCCGCAAAACCCAGTCAGTGAAACTAAAACTCCTGTGTGAGCTGAGAAGAAGATGTGCGCGCGGTTAACCAGGAACTACGTTCTCACTTTTCTTCGCTCGGTCGTCTCGGGTGGTAGGTATCTATTTCGTTAGCATGGCGATTGCAATTGCCAAGTTGCCCACATGGCTAGGGTGCATGATGCGTGCTGGACAAGGTTGCATTTTGCACAAATGTTTCAGATGATCATCTCTCTGTGCACTACTAAATAAAATACTATAACTCAGTATACTCACAGGAGAAGTCCGGGTGGCAGATGATGTCGAGCGAAAAACGGCCAAAAATTACATTGTAGATGGACGTAACTAACATTCGAATTAATCTGGTGGAGCTTGACAGACTTGATCGATAAATGATCAGGGATACCAACTTTTTAAAGCCTTTGAGCTTGTTCGACAATATTGGAAAATGCGAATGAGGAACATTTTATGTTAGACCTTAAAGCAAAGACTCCTAGCGGAAGAATTGAAACTAGTCGACAGGCAAGAGTATTGCCAGGAATACAAATCGCCGTAACTACGTTTCCACTTCCAGAAAGAAAATAGCCAAAAAAAAAAATTTCGCGGAAAATGCAACTCATGTGAGCATAAGCACACAAAGAAAGGGTGCTAGTAGCATTATAGTGAGCGAGTCATTATAATGCCAGCATCCGTTATAATGGTATTCAGTCATTTGGGCAGCTGTTTGGGACCATGTCAAAGAGCTTGACAAGCCCACATCCTCACAACTTATGTATTACACTCGGCGCGCCGTACAGTGCTTTGTCCCTTGGACAAAAATGGAAAAATCGTCTCTCGTATTTAATCGAATCAAGTATTAACATATGTTTCAATTATGCTGTATGCCCATTAGTATCTTTGTGAGGTCAGTGGGACGATCAAAGCAATTCGTGTTTGTATACATTTCCATCGATGAAAGTGGATGATTTATCACCTGTTAGTGAAAAGCATCTTTTGCATTTCCTAAGTTTTCGAACGGTACCTTTCACTGTGAAAATCCATATGGAAAGCGTAAAATCAAGTAAGTAAGATCCAATTCAATGTGTTTCAGTTGGACATATTTCGATCATTGTGATAAGTAAAGGATCCAAGTCATGGGCATGAAGTTATATAGGAAGAAATAATCTTCAAATTCAAACAGCTTTTAAAAAAAGGTAAATCAAAACACATCTTTGAAAATTGCAACAGAGCTCGCTTATAGTATTTTTAAAAGAATGGAAGTGATTCCAGCTGCTCTTATTTGCTCTATTAATAACTGTTAACGATTTTCTAGGCGATACTTTTGCGCTCAATATCATAGATATATATACTCAATCCAGTTGAAACCCGAAATTGGGTGCTAGCGAAGTTGGATTTTTCTCGCAATCCGTACGTTAAACCTAACTTTGGAAGTGATGCGCTGAATAGCGCTTCGCGATATGAAAACAGCGCACCACTTCCGAAGTTAGGTTTAACGTACGGATTGTGAGAAAAATCCAACTTCGCTATCCCCCAATTCCGGTTTTCAACTGGATTGAGAATACAAAAGTTCGTCCCAACAACTCTCGCTGGTCGACTTCGTTGGTAAATCTTCCTCGCAATCCTTCCTCGCATAAATACATTAGGCATAATGGACGTTTGGCATAATTCTGCCTTCTTTATGTCATGGGCTGTTCTTTGGGTCATTTTATGCCTAACGTCCATTATGCCAAACGTACATTATGCCTAACGTCCGTTATACCTAACGTCCATTATGCCTAACGGGGTATACCCGTCTCTGAGAGTGTTATAAAACCAAAATTGTTAATTGGGATAGCACCTACACACAAAAATTTTCGAAGGCTGAGAGCTCAGATGAGAGCCTGCTTGTCGTGGCTCTATTTCTTTTAACCTTTTGTCTGTGCTCTATGGGGTTAATATAACCCCAGGCTACTTTGAAAGGCTGGCTTTTTTTATTTTTCAACCGATTTTCGTAATTTTTAGTAGTTTGGTAAAACTCGCCGAGATCTTTTCGCTAGGTGCAAATTCGCTTGAAAAATCTTGGAAATAAACGCTACAGCCTAATTTTATTGCACTTACGTTGTCTGTGCTCTGGGGTCATATTGACCCCAAATTGAAATTGTTATAACCTTTTGATTGTTTGGTCAATTCCGGGATTTTCAGGCTGTTTCGAAAGATAATTAAATCATCTTTAAGGACGTTAGCTAAAATTGACCATAGCTGGGCGGGTATCTGTCGGGGAGGGGTTTTCGTAAAAAATGGGTACGAAAGCAGTGATTTTTTATGCCTATTTTGCTTATATCTGAAAATCCTACCTGCACCTTTTCAAAAAGGTTATGCTGGAAGGCATGTGCTTTTATATGAGGAATTGGTTAGTTTAGATTTTGGCCGCTAGGTGGTGGTAGATACTCCAATATATGGAATATTGTACATTGTAAATATTTTCATCGAACAAATTTGGATTTTATAAAGATGATGTCTTTAGCAACG
Source organism: Armigeres subalbatus (assembly GCF_024139115.2). Taxonomy (NCBI): domain Eukaryota; kingdom Metazoa; phylum Arthropoda; class Insecta; order Diptera; family Culicidae; genus Armigeres; species Armigeres subalbatus. The sequence goes on from NC_085139.1 coordinate 211,258,251, forward strand.
ATCATCTAGTGGGAATGAACTGCCCTGTGATGGGAGAAGTAATTATGAATTTTAAAAACAGGTGGCGCTAGTGTGCTTGCAATATTCTTATATATGTGAAATATGGCTCTAGCTTGAGATCCTTTGTACCTATACTCAAGTTGTATTCGGCAAAGTTGTTCAGGATGTCCAAGACTACAAAGCGGTGCTCAGTATAATGAGTACTTCTTCCAAAAGGCGTGGTGGTTTGTAGCGATGAATGCTTTGATAGCACGTGCTGCGGATAAATATTTCAGATCTGTTTTGTTCCAAGGCACAATACTAACTTCTGCTAAATGTACCCGGCCTATACTATGAATATGCGTGACAAAAACTGTTTCCAAACACTGAACTCAGTGTTGGGAAATGTACATTAAAACACTCTGATTATGCGAATGTTTACATTTTATTCAGTCAAATTTCATGCACCAAACAAGCCGAAACAGTTTTCGAAAAAAATGTACGCGACATCGTGACATTTTTTTTGCCGATGAGGCAAACTGTTTGTTTGCTGATACGTTAAAGTCGTGCCGGCGTGTAGTCAGCATTTCAATGAGATTTTTTGTTTCGGCTCGTGCGCAGCGTAAACAGCACATAATCGAGTTTAATTACCTGTGGCGCAAAGCTTAGAAGGAGTGCTTTCCGTAGGTACTGATTTATTCGTTCTCATCTCTAAAATGGGCAAGGAGTAATGAAATGAATATTTCCCACCAAAAACATTAATACGTAGTGAAATTATTGTACGAAAACATTAATTGTGGGGAGAGAAAATAGAAAAAAAACATGAGCTGACTGTAGTCTGCTTGGCGTGGCTGCTGCTGCGGCTGCCGTGGTTTTGTTTTTATTTTTTTTGCATGGAAGAATGAATGGTAAAAAGAAATGTCAACCATTCCCGTCCCTGCACTGAACTGAAATTTTCTTTTAAGCAAACGACGATTTTCCCCGTTACCAACGATTTGTTTATTTCTCCGACTACAAAGGAATTTGCACAAAAGTTTAAATTTTCTTAATTGTTTTATACTATGCTTATTAACTTTACTTTCATTTCAGGTGTTGTTGAATAATGAAACATGTATCTGAGGTTAATAAGTACTTAAAATGGCCTTGCAGCTCCCGGAACATATGATCCAAGGGCATGTGCTCATTCAGGAACGGTGAATAGGTGTTGACTAACCGCAATATAATTCGTCTTGGGATCCACAGGGCTCATATATGGAGAAGCGGAAAATTTAACTGGAAGTGTCGGATAATCAAGAAATTACAACGATGTAGTAACCCGGGCAAGATCATCTGGAGTCAAACTTCCAATAGTCGATGTTGAAAGGACGGGCGACACATGGGAATATCGAGATGTGAAATAGAAAATCCTTTGGAAGGTGTTTGAATAGACCATCACAGAGTAGCCCAAAAAAATATGTTTTAACTAGTCGACCCAGCAGACCCGGCAGACATTTTAGGCGAAAATGCGGGGGCATGACCCTGGGCTTCCACATAATCTTATGTACCAAAACCAACCTTTTTTGTCCATTTAGAGGCCCCGAAAACTGTTGGCCCCGAGGCCCCTTCCGGTAAAGTCCGGATTCACTGAATAGCAACATTTTTTCACGGCAATGTTTATATATGTATATGAAAACATGAAACGTTCCACTGTGAAATACAAGGTTGTGGTTTAGTTTGAATAAAACCTATTACCGAAATCGATTACCAGCATGGCTAGCAACCTAATGATTGACAATAAGAGAGAGAAACTGACCTAAGTCTATTATTTAATCGGTCACAACTGAAAAAAATAATGTATTCAATGAAAGGATGATGAACCGTATTTATCCTAATTGATTGCCGATTCGCTATTTTGAATTAAATTCTGGTAGTTCAATCAAAATGATAACAATTCTAGTTATCAATATAACTAATTATCCAGTTATAAGTTTATTATTAATAAGTTATTCTGCTTTGCACCCTGTCCAGCCAACTGTTATTTACATAAATGGTCATGCATGATTTGATTATAAATAGTCTTCAGTAAATGCAAGATTGTAGAAAGCGTAGTGCTCTTCTCTTCTGCTGCTCAGGAAACAGCAATTGGTTGTGTGCCTATAGACAACGCCGTACAATCACTCGATTCGAGCTCGAATCTAAGTGAATGCCAACATTTTTTTCAATGCATAACGAAATCGGCAAAGAAGATTAAACTATTTTGGTCGATAAAACAGTGATGGCTGATAACTAAATAATAACTAAATTAGTTATTTGAGTAAATAATATGTATAACAAAATGTGATATCATTTTGATACCAGTGATAACCTAATTTGTTTTCATGTAGTTATTTCAGGAGCAAAATTCTGGTATCATTTTTGTTATGCTGGCTGTTAATAAGGCAAAGACAAAGGTGCTGTTTGAAAGAGATGGCGCCACAACATTTAAAGTAAAATGAATTTCCTTGTATGGACAAATCATCCGTTCTCATCAACTACGCATCGCATTAATATGAAATCTAGGTCAAAAAGCAACAAATAATTTTTAGATTTTTTGTTCCCACGACTTGTTTTATAGATCTAAACAATAAGGTACCAGTCAAAACGAATAATGCAAGAAATGGCGTTTTTTCAGTGACAGTAAAATCGAAATTTCGTCACAATAAAACTACTAATCAGTGCAATCTAAGTGCAAGAGATAATCTTTTCTTCTCATACTACATTCCTTTCATTACTTTCTTCTAAAACACCAGCATTTCCCATAAATTAGCAAAATACCTGTTTTTTCATACATTTTATCCATTTCCAACCACTATTCTTCCATGAGCTCATGGTGAAAATTATGAAAATCTCAAAACATAGAGTAGCAGGTAAGCAAGGTTTTCAAAAAGCTGATCCACGCACGATTGTAGAGAGCCGCTGCACCGATTATCTTGAGCTGTCAGCATGGATTTATAAAAAACCACTCAACAACAACAAATTTGATGTGTTACGTGTCATCCATATCTCGAGAGCTTGAAGCCAAGTGATAAGTTGATTCCATATACATATGTCAATTTTGCAAAAGCCTTCGATACTGTACCCCATGACATTATTATCGACAAACATGAATCACATAGGATTCCCAGCGTTTCTACGTAAACGACCTCGGTTTAGTGATTTCATCAAGCAAGATTTCATATGCTGACGACCTGAAGTTTTTTCGCGTAATTGCATCTCGTGCTGATTGTGCTGTTATTCAGGACGACATTAATCGTTTACTTGTTTGGTGTGGCGACATAACGGCATGCGCGTGAACAGTAAAAAATGCAAGGTCATAACTTTCAGTTTTCACACGTTCCGCCAACGCTATCCTGCAGCATTATTCCATTGGACCGGACGGCTTGAACGCCGTAGCTCTGTTTGCTAACTAGAAGTTACCATCTATGCGAAGTTGAGACTTAAAGAACACATCAGCATCCTAACATTTAAGGTAAAGTGACCAGACGTCCTTGATTATGCGGGACAGTCCCGGATTCAGATTACTTGTCCCGCATCTCCAGGTGTCCCGGAAAACGTCCCGCATTCCTTGATAAATCTGTGGAGCCTGGAGAATCTATGGAATCTGCAGAAAATGGGATGTCTAGGAAATCTGTAACAGTTCCGAATAATCAAAAGAAAAAGAAGAACTTCGGCAGACGACTTATAATTCAACTGACAATTGATGCCTTTATGAATAAAACTTAACCTAACAGGAACGATCAGCGGTACGAAAAAAAAGGGCAACACGTCCGAAGAAACATCAACATAAAATAGGTTGAAAACTTGTTTAGTGGGTGGCTATTTGAACGAATGGGCTCATGCAGAGCATAATTTGTGCTTAGTAAAATCGTATAGTTTTAGCTAAGATAGCAGAGTAGGACAGTCAATATGTCCTCTAAGTACCTTTCCAGCAAAAGCAACTCGAGTAATTTTCAACCTCATCTAAAAAAAATCTTTTTGCAGAAGGTGGCAACGTTTCACGTACGGTGGAAGTAGAGATGTCGCAAATTAATCGATTACTTCGATTAATCGATTAATCGTTGTGATAATCGATTAATTTTGAATCGATTATTTCCCAACGATTAATCGATTCAATAATCGACACGAATTGAGAGTAATCGATTAGTTACTAATCGATTAATCGGGATTTTACGACATCTCTAGGTGGAAGAGTCATTGTTTTTGGAACTAATGTTTTTTATACACCGCTGCCGCCGACAATTTTGTATCGGCGCGCCGCCGTTTAAAATTCTTCACGCCGCTGATCTATAATTAACCACGCCGATCTAAATTTAAAGAAGTCTGCAAAATTTCCAGTGAAAATTTCGAATATTCAGTGGAACCGTAGAATCTCCTTATTGATCCCTACAACATCACGTTGAAACTCCAGATAAATTTTCGTAAAAATGATTTCCTTGAAACTTTCATACAATTTTTCGTTGTTATTTCGAAAAGCTAACCGTAAAAGCTAAGAAAACTTCGAGTGGAACTTGCGAAGAGTTTCCCATTGAAATCTAAAGAATTTCTGGTTGAAATAAAATTTTTGAACCGAAGGCCGAAGTTGTTTGGCCGAATATGTCGTTTGACCGAAAAAACCATTTGGCAGAGGCCCATCTAGCTTAATTATGTCATTTGGTCGAACAGTTCTTTTGGCTGAAAAAAAAACAGGCCATCTGGCCTCAAAGGACATTCGGCCGAAAATGTCGTTCATTTGAATTGGTCATTTTGACCATCTCCAAGACATTATAGGAAGATTCTTTTGAATTTCGCCGAAAAAAAAACTGATGAACTTCCCCAGAAAGTTCTTTAAGATTTTTTAAGAATTTTCATTTGGAAAATATTTTCGAATTTTCCACGGGAACTATTTTGAAATGTCAAGAACTCTTTAGCATAGCATAGCATAGCATAGCATAGTTACGGTGTACTTCGTAGATTGGACACTAGTGATACTCATGTTTTTCTTTTGAGATCCTTATTCAGATTGCTATCAGAAATCAAGGTGGGTGTGGTCCTTGATTTCAATCTAGGATAAAAATCACAAAAGCATGAGGATTACTACTCCTGGCCACGCCCATCTTCACCGTAACTTGGGAGGGGAAGGAAGTGTTGGTGTAGTACTTACTTAACGAGAGGCCCCCGACTCAGCGACACCCTCATAAGTACCACGGAGTTGGATATTGAGGAAGGTATTCGTTGGGTCAGGATTTGCCTGTAGCTGACAATGTGACCGTGGTAGATCTTACACCGTAACACACCACGCAAAGGTGTCTACCCAGCGTTACGGGGGACCCAGCGTTACGGGGGGTTTGAAATGTCAAGAACTCTTTAGAATTCTCAAAGAAAACTGTTGGGAGTTTTAGCGGAAAAGACTTCGGATTTTACATTCGAATCTCTTCAGAATGTTCACGGAAACATGTTTCAAATTTCTACAGGAAAATATTCGGAATATCCGCGGAAAGTGCCTATTAATGGCTAGCTTGGCATAGCCAATATCAAAACAGAAAATTCATTGGAATATCCGCAGGAGACTCCAAGGAGTTTTCACGGGATACTTCCTGGAACTTCCCAACAAATTTTCCTGAATTTCAACGGAAAACTTCTCAGTTTCCGCGGAAAATTGTTCGAAGTTTTTAAGGATTTTCTTTGGATTTCTACAGAAAATTCTTCATCTCGTTCATAAGAAATTTCTGGGAAATTCCATTGGCCGAAAGTGAAATACATCCGTACTGGTAATTTGGCATAACATATAGTCTGGTAGAAATGTCATACTAAACGGGTGATATGGTCGAAAATGTCCACTTGTTTGGCGAAATGGCCTTATTGTCCAATGACCATTGAACAAAATTACGTGGAGTCATTCAATAATGACGTCACAGGTTTAGTTAGATTCTAATATTTTGAGACATAACTAGGTATAAAAGCGTAACAGAGGGGGAGGGGGAGTCTAGAAATCTCAAAAGGTAGTAACCTGTTAACTTTTTAAGTCGATACTGGCCTTTAAGTCAAAAGCCATTTAGCCAAGTTCTATCAAGCCGATTTCACCGAAACTGTTATAAGGTCAAAAATGGTTTACCCGAAAATGTAGTTTGGCCGACAGCGACATACAGCCGAAAGGGACATTCCGCCGAACTGGTAATTTGACCGAAAAGGGTGTATGGCCTAACAGGTCATTTGGTTGAAAATGCCGTTTGGCCAAAAATGTCGTTTAAACGAATAGATCATTTGATCGAAAATACCGTTTGGTAGGCATGGTCATTTGTCAGAGAGAACCATTAGACCCGAGAATATGCTTTCTGCAAATTAGCCAAACATGAGTTTCTGCGAAATTACTTGTTTTGCCTAATGTTACTTTCGGCTGTTACATTTACATTTTTGGCCAATCCATTTTCGACCTGATAACAGTTTCAGGTGGACGTTCAAATCGGCTTATTGGATTTTGGATAGATGACTTTTGGATTAAAGGCCAGTATCATCTTAAAAAGAAGAGAGTAAATGTCCTTTGGCCAAACGGTTCGAAGTTTTTGACCATAGTTTGAGTCGAGGTTTGAGTCATTGACATTTGCCGTATGACCCGTCGGGCTAAATTACATTTTGGACCAAATGGCTCTTTCTGTCAAACAATCATTTTAGCCAAACGGCATTTTCGGCAAAACGACCAAACGACCGTAAGAAAAAACGGCTTGGATAAAAATTTGAATTTCAGGAATTGTTGATTGAAGGAAATACTCCTAAGAATGTTGGAAATTTAGTGGAACGTTTAGACTATTCACAAAATATTCTGCGGCCTTAGCAGAGCAAAGCTGAAATATTTGAGAAGAGTTACGGAGTCAAAATAAAAAAAATATCGCAATGCACTTTATAAATAATTCTTCAATTATTTCTGAAATCCCTCTGCACTCTATGTACGCATATGGTCAAAGCAGTATAGATTGCCAAATATCCATAAGATTCCTAAAAAAACTCTTAAAATTTTAATTAATTCCCGTTTACGTACGTTTACGCAAATCAAAAGGAAAATGTATTTTCGTGAACCCACACACTTGACCTAGTTGGGTCAATAAAATCCAACTCTAAATTGAGATGGTCAATGGTAAGAGTCGTTGTCGGAGCTAGTTGGATCACGAAAATCCCTTTGGCCGTATTCACCATCGGCCCTATTCGGATTAAGAAAATTCAAAGCCGGTCGATGATTTGAAGGAATATTACTGGACAGAGTAACGTCAAAAAAAAAAAAAAAAAAACTCTGACGTAAGTAGACCGAGTAGGTTTAATAAAGACTAAAAAAAACGATGATAGGAATCACCACAACGCTGTTTGTTACTCGTCTCTAGAATGGATGTTAGTGGCCCAAACCGCCGTCGAACCTGCCCCAACAAACACTGGGAGCTGGTAAAGCATTAAACTGTTTAGTGAAAAATAGGCTTCTTCAGCCAAAAAACTAGCAAATTCAGTTTAATTTGTTCGTTGAGACTAAGATCAAGAAAAAATCTACTCTGAAGTATGTCAATGGTTTGAAGACACCTGTGGGTTGGTTGATGACCAAAATCGACATCGGACCTATTCGACCTAATTAAGAAAAATCCAATAATGGAGTGAGTTTGTCGGTAAATTGTAAGCACTATTGGGCTCTGTAAATTGTTGAGTCCATGAAATATAATTCTAAATTGAGTGGGTTGGTGGTCGAAGTCGCTTTCAGAAACAGCAGGAGAAAAATACAACTTTGAATCAATATCTGATAGTTTTTAGGAAAAAACCGTACTTAACAATCATGACAAAGAGGACATTATCCTCCATTCATGCCAACCAACAATTTTAAGCTTTTCAACTCTTATAGATTACAATGAAGAAATCAAATCTATAAATAACTAGTAGACCCGGCGGACGTTGTCCTGCATAGTAGGCGAGAAAGCTCGTTCTCAACTACTCATGCAAAATGCCCATACTAACCTTAAATTTAGTTTTTCACGATTTACTCAACTTTGCTCATCATTTTCGCATGAAGAAATATCATATAAACCCGTCGGAAACAATAACGAATATATCCGCTGAAGGGATGATGCAAATCCATACAGCCGTTTTCGAGTTATGCGGATACGAACACAGATTATTTAATTTTTATTATATAGAAGACTAGCTTTATGTACCCGGCCTTGCTCGGAATTGCCAGTTTGATTCGCAGACTTTTTTTTCACAATCGGAAAATGAATAAACCAATTGGTCAACAGGATAATTGCGTTTTCTTATCGATACTTCATCATTTGATCAGAAGAAGGCAGATTTCATTTGAAAACATTGACTGATTTTGAAGAAGGGAGCAAACCCATAATCGCCATATTCCGGGCAAACGTTTATTTCTAAAGAAGGAAAAACATCCACCGATGCCTTATTCCGGGCAAACGTCTATTTTTAAAGAAGGGATCACATTCACCATCCAGAAGGAAACACATTAATCATTGCTTGTCACTGGGCAACCATAATTTCGATAAATGGTTAAATTGATCGATAACTAAACAATACAATAATGGGTTCAGAAGTTAGGCTGGAGCATACACACAAACATACAAACATTGAGTTTTATATATCTCGGGTACTTATTCAAAATGACGTATGTTTTTTTGTAAACAAAGATGCTGACGTCGATTTGTCAATTATGATAGCACTCCTACGCAAACCAACACAACGAACATGTAGCCGAAACCTCCCTACCTGTATGTGGCGATGGTTTGCGTGGGAGTGCTATCAGATTGCAGAAATCAACGTTTAAATTTTTGTTTACAAAATCACATACGTCACATACGTTGAATAAGTATCCGAGATATATAGATAGCTAATAGCTATATGTATTCGGCTTTGCTAGGGACTGAAAAGTAAATTATTCAATTAAAATGTCCAATGCTGTAGCACAAAACCCACAGAGGTAGATCTACCGCTCATAGAATTGTTCCTTTGTATCAATCTATTTTTATATATTTGTTTGGCCCTTCTACCTTTTCAATAAACATCTTCCAAAAATAGAGAATAAGTGTACCAAATCTGGTTGTAATTTATCCTGGGAGTTACACTGAATTGCTCATTTTTTTTAAAGACAACCCTTCCCCCATAACTTCCCTTTTTCCCCAATGACCCTCCCACCTCCTTTGTTATCTTCTCCTTGGGATAGAAAATGTGTACACCAATTTTGGTTGAAATCGGTCCTGGGAGTTAGGTGTTACACTGAATTGCTCTTTTTCTAAATACAACCTTCCCCTTACCTCCCTTTTTCCCAATGATCATACCACCCTTTGTTATTTTCTCCTTAGGATAGAGAATGTGTGTACCAAATTTGGATGAAATCGGTCCAGGGATTCAAAAGATACACTGAATTGCTTGTTTTCTGAACAATACCCCTCCCCCCAGACCCCTCCCTCTTTCCCAAATTACACTTCCATATGATCGACTACTCTTAGTGAATATGTGTACAAAATTTGGTTGATATGGTTACTGGGGTTGGGAGTTACACTGAATTGCTCGTTTTATAAAGACAACCCCTCCCCATACCCTCCTTTTTTTACAATGACCGCCCCACCCGCTTTGTTATCTTTTGTTTAGGGTAGAGAATGTTTGTATCAAATTTGGTTGAAATCAGTGCAGGGGTTCAGAATTTACTCTGAATTACCCGTTTTCTGAACCATACCCTCCCTCCAGACCCTCCCCCTTTCAAAGATTACACTCTCATATGGTTGTCTCCTTATATTGAATATGTGTACAAAATTTGATTGAAATCGGTCCTAGGAGATGCAAGTTACACATAATTGTTCGTTTTCTAAACAAAACCCTCCCCTTTTCTAAATGACCCTCCCACCCCTTTGTCAACTTCCCCTGAGGATAGAGAACGTGTGTACCAAATTTGGTTGAATTCGGCCAAGTGGTTCAGAAGTAGTTAGCGAACATACATACATAGATTGATTTTTATATATATAGATATTCAATAGGTAGTTTTGCTTTTATTTTTCATCACTGTGCTAGAACAAGTTTCTGGTTTGCTGGGATCAGAAAAGTCTTATTTTGCGGTCGAAATGAACTTTTTCAGATCACATGAACATTTGCTGAACAAGACAAGCGAAGAATTCACAACAGCAGCTCAAAAGGACCTTTCCATGGATTTTTACTTTTACATGGATAACTTTTTTCTTGAAGAAATTTGAAAGAATTTCTTGTGAAAATCCTAAAGAGTTTCTCATGTAAATTTCGATAAATTTTGCGATGAAATTTAAAAAAAAAATCTCAAAACTACAGCACTACCTTTCCTGACAATAATTTTCAAATAAATATATATATGTATAGGGAAGTTCATCAGATTTGTCCGGCAAAATTCAAAAGATTCAAGAAAATATCCCGAAAAATGCAAAAAAAAATCTTGAGGAAACGTAATAAAAAATCGCCACGCCGATCCACGCCGGCTAAAATGGCCTTCGGCATGACACCGAAAACGCCGCCGCCGCCGGCCAAAATTCAGACAAACGCCGCCGCCGGCGAATATTGGACCGGCGCACACAGTCATTGGGTCGTGACCAGAGGAATCGAAGAGCATATCTCTTGATTTTTTTAATTGTTTCTATTCAGACAATCCAACTGGGATAGAGCCATGGACCGAGCCGAATGGAGAAGACTCTTATATATCGCACAGGCCACTTCGGCCTTAGTCTGAATAAATAAACAATAACTGGAATAGAATGACAGCATTCGACTCCAAAATAGACCGAACCAGCGAATAGTAGAGGGCTTACATAATGTCTCATGGAACTTGTCAGAAATGTTGAATTATTGATCGGCTCTGGAGATGATGTAAGTCCGCTGTTCAGGATAACACCGAGACCTTACAGATGCTGCACTAGGATAAGACTACGCCCGGAAAGGATATTGTCAAACATGATCAGTATGCTCTTACGGTGGTTCGAAATTATGTTGCATTTTGCTACACTTGACCACAACAAATTACGGGAACAATCGCGAAGGTATGCATCATATTTTGAAGCTGCATGCAGTCCGTGTCGCATTTTTATATTTTGTTAATTGCCATGTTATCTGTGCAAAACATTGCACGCAAATGTCAGGTAGCAACAGCGAGACATCATTTATGTAAATCGATAAAATCAGTGGATTAAGGTTACAGCCCTTGCGAAAATCCCGAGATATTAAATAGAATATTTCCGACTAGCCTATCTTAACTCGAAACAAGCTGTTCGTCAGGTAGGATCGGAACCAGAGCATAGAGCTTGAAGAAACCCAGTTTAACTCCAGTTTAGCGAGAAGAATGCCATGGCCCACTGTATCGAATTCCGCCTTCAGAGCCATATACGCAGCATCAATCTGCCACCCCGAGTCCATGTTACAGGATGTCTGCAAATTATCCGTACAACAAAACAGGTTCACAATTATATTTTTGAACAAATTAAAAAACCAGCATGCATTGCACGTTTTTGTAATAGGATTACATGAACCAAGCTTCATTTGTTCATTTCAAAATGTCAGAACAATCACTCCAGCAGAATCTGAAAATGAGATATCCTGAAATGTGTAAAATCTACAACATCCCAAATTCTGCAAAGATCTAGGAATCTACAAAACCAGGGAACACCTGAAACATTCGAAGATTGAAAAACATTTGTTGCGTCAATCAATGATTGTTCAGTTTGACAACAGAAAATATCCAGTGGACCATTGAAGAATATTTCGCTTGTCGAAGAATTCCTACGACTGGAGCGGGAATTGAACTCTCACCATATAATATTCAACACATATTACACAATATCAGACGACCGGCATGGCTAATCGCACAACCACGAGGTCTAGATTATGGAACATGTCTCATTTCGATTGCTTTGGAAAATTCAGAGGGTATTTGTTTCTACGAAATCGAATAGTTAACAAGCATTATTATGGGCGTTGTAGGTTGGTAGGAGAAAAATGTCTTCGGAACTCCATGATTCGCTTTCAAAATATATATTACTCAAGGTGTCCCGGATTGTCCCAAGACAAATCTGGTCACTTAAATCTAAGGCATACACTGTGCTGGGATTTATCCGTCGTCATGCTGCCGGCTTCAGCGATGTTTACTGTATAAAAACACTGTTCTGCTTATTGGTCCGGAGCATTTTAGAATACGCTTCATCAATCTGGTCTCCATGTTACCTGGTCCATACACTGGCACTCGAAAGAATTTAAAAAAAAATCATTAGGTTTGCTTTAAGTCAGCTACCTTGGAACGACCCATTCAACCTTCCGAGCTATCCAAGTCGTTGCAAGCTGTTCAACTTGGAAACGCTTCCGCCAGGCGCCTAAAAATGCAGAGATTGTTTATCTTCGACCTCCTCACAGGGAATCTGGATTGTCCTGAGCTATTGGAGCTATTGGAGTTTTGATTTGTGTTTGCGTTCTTCTAACGATGTTTGTAACAAGTTAGATTTTATTCTGTCTAAAAATGTGTTTAGTGCTAGGATTAGAGAATTAGAATAATTTAGCTATTATGGAAGCAATCTGTGCATGGTCGAAGATGGTGTACTAATAAATAAATTAAAAAGGTTTAAACGGTTGATCGGAAAATGATCAGGGATAGCAACTTTTTCAAGCCTTTGAGTTGGTTCGACAATATTGGAAAATGTGAATGATGAATATTTTATGTACGATCTTGAGGCAAAGGCTCCTAGCGGAAGAATTGAAACTAGTCGACAGGCAAGAGTATTGCGAGGAATACAAATTGCCGTAACTACGTTTTCACTTCCAGAGAGAAAGTAGCCAGTAAATGAGCATGAGCACACAAAGAAAGGCCTAGTAACATTTTGGTTTTATGATGGAAGAGTAAATTATGGTCTTCTAGAGCGTTATAAAACTTAAAATGTTACTTGGGGGTGCTAGTAGCATTATAGTGAGTGAGTCTTTATAATGCCAGCATCCATTATAATGGTATGCAGTCATTTGGACAGCTGTTTGGAGCTATGGCAATGAGCTTGACAAGTCCACATCCTCACAACTTATGTATTAGACTCGCCGTACTCACAACTGCATTTAGCACTTTTTCTCACTTTGTGAGAAAATGACCATTAGATCCTTTCTATTTTTTTTCTTAGAAATCCATCCCATTCAATATTCCAGAAAATGTGGGATTTGTTCTACAAGGAAATAGCTTCTAGAATTACTTCGGAAGTTAGGAAAATTATTTTGACTTGGCGGGATTCCCTTCGGAATCCTGGCGGAATTTTAGTTGCTTCGGAATTTTAGTTGCACAAACTCCTTTTTTACTGCTGTTTATGAAAAACATATGCCAATTTTAAAACCCTCTCAAAATTTCAACGAGAAACCTTTTTAAAACTATTCATTAGATTAAAACAATACCACTTACCCTACATCTTACCTCATCGTCAGCATCTTCGAGCACCGAGAGTCAACCGGAGTGAGCATCGAACAGAACAGAATCCAAGGACACGTCTTCTGGCCACTGCATTCGCCTCCAGTAAGAAATGTTGTAAATTATAATTCCTCAAGAAAGTTTTCTCTCGCCCGTTCGGTTCCCATGCCGTCTCTTCCGCGGGGACAAACCATACACGTTTCGACGGTGGTAGGTAACCGACGACACACTGACTACAGGAAGCGGCACGAAACGAATGCAATGGAAACCAATTTTCACCATTTCCAGGAGCAACTGTGTGCAAACCGAATGGTACCGCCTAGGCATGATGATGACGATAGTTGCAACTGAATTGAAAAAGTTTCAGATTCCTTACACGCTGGCCACCACCGTTCTGTTATGGGGAGGGGGTGGATTCTAGTGAGGTTGTGGCTCTGAGAAGTAAAACCACCATTTGTTTCAGTTTAAAAGTGACATGGATACTCGTTTGTTTCGTCAAAACTTGTTCGATTGGGTCTAATTGCAACATAGTGTAGGAAGCGGACTGCTGAAGGACTCCCATTAACTAGAAATGAAAAGTTGGTTTACTGAAAGTGTGTGATTTTGATGAAGGAAACCGAGATGTCGAGTTTTGTTTCTATTGCTCACACGCCCAGGTAATGTCATAGATATTGAAGGGTAATTTTTGAAGTGATTTTTAAGTGACATCTTGATGAGGTATTAGAACATCTTTTGGAGGTTCGACTTAGTCGCAGTGATCAGATTTAAAGAATTGTGATCGATCATAGACGTGAATTCACATTTTATTTAATAGCTTTATACAAGGACGAGATATTTTCATGAATCAAGAGAAAAATTGATCATTCGTCACGAGCAAGTGCAGTGAATGGTGGTCATGTCTTGCAATCTACTAAAACTTTTGGGATAAGAGCTTAACCATTATTGTTCGAAATTATCCTGTAGAATATTTCAGCTAGCTGCAGATTTATATTTCCAAAATTCATTGACAAACTGCCGTGATGAACTCATCTTTTCATGGCCGTCTGGTTCATATATAACGGCCTCGGTTCATCACCAACAACCTGCTCCTCTCCGATGTCGTAATGTCACCGTGGGGGCCCGGCTCATAATTCACCATTTATATGACAGTTAATATTGCATTCCGGTATGGGAAATCACACAAATAAGGGACATGTATAAGATTTCTTACGGTGCGGGGCACGTTCCTCTTATTGGTAAAGCGGTTCGCATCGAAACTACAGACTGCGATGATTCGAATTAAACGCGTATGAAAATCCTCTCGTCGCTGGTGGTGATTGTGGCAGCGGAAGAATCGTTGTTTGCGGAGCGACGAACATGTGTATGACAAACCCGAAGGCAGCCGTGTCGTCTTATCCCCTCGTGGGACGTTATTTTTTCTCGCGTTTTCCGCCACTTGAGGAAAAGGGCTATCAATTTTCCCGATCCCTCCCGGTCCCGGCCAGCCACCGACTCTCAACCGGCTTCGGTGAGTTCAACCTGCCCGGCTACGGTTTGGCCAGGCGTTGCTCTGCAAGGCGTACACACATCGGAATTTATAACATCATTAAACCGGGAAACTTTGTATTTATGAGGAGATTTCACAGTATATTAAGGCGAATACCGACGGTGGAAATAGGATCCGTAGAAGGGTTGGGGAGAGGCGCTGCCTCCCAGTTGTGTAGAAGATATATTGTTAGAGTCGTATCATTCTTCCGAACAACAGACGATTCAAAACGAAATTGTGATGTTGTACTTGAATCTACCACTCAACTTGAATTATCTATCCTTATATCGATCTTTCTTTCTATTACTTGTAGTTCTTATCACTCATTAATTTGATTTCCTAGTTATGGATAGTTTTGCTAGTAATTGAGTAATTAATTATTTCTCACAGAAATACGGCCGGGTTCTTCCATAGTTGAATGCAATAGTTTGTGCTTCTAATGGAATTATGCAGAAAATCGAGCTGATGGAGCTCCAGATTGGCTAAACCCAACTAGCGGAAGGCAGATTTAAATACAAGCATTAATGTTTTGACATCTCACGATTTTGTATTATTTTGATACAGTATCTGTATAAAAATCTTACATTTGTTGCATTAAAACCTGGCCATGGGTAGAATGCGCCTGTTCGACAATTGTTGATGGCAAAATTTTGCTCGGCGAAGGTGATGTTTCGGCGTCTCACCGAAGGGCCGATGACATGCGTTCGAAAAGTTTTGAACAAACGTTAGTGCAAAACGCATGATGAGGAGACACGTATACCTGCCAGAGTGAACGCGATGCGAGACGCCGACAGCAGCTTCAAACCATTTCGTCAAGTGCTGTCACGCGCGTGCATGCAGGCAAGGGTTTCTAATATGTGTATTTTACTAAAATGGCGATTGACGCGAAAGCATTGATTTAGCTGGTTTTTGCGAAAAAGCCGCAATGGGACCAAACGATAAAGCTGTACCGGAACAGAATAAGTAAGGTGAAAGCAAATTGACATCTTTCGGTTCGAAAGTGTTTTTTCCATTTTTTGTTGTAAATGAAAATAAGCGTAATTCATATCCAGTCGCCTCTCCACATCTCGATATTTAAGTGGAGACTAGATCATAAAAAGTCATCACTTGGTTTTGATGTGTTTGTTATTGTTGAAGATGGTCTAGTATGCCTCTTAAAAGGAGGCTTCCGGGTCTCTTGAAAATAGGCTTCCGGGTCTCTTGAAAATAGGCTTCCGGGCCTCTTGAAAGGAGGCTTCCGGGCCTCCTGAAAGGAGGCTTCCAGGCCTCTTGAAAGGAGGCTCCCGGGCCTCTTGAATGGAGGCTTCCGAGCCTCTTGAATGGAGGCTTCCGGGCCTCTTGAAAGAAGGCCTGGGCCTCTTGAAAGGAGGCTTCTGGGCCTCTTGAAAGGAGGCTTCCGGGCCTCTTGAAAGGAGGCTTCGGGCCTCTTGAAAGGAGGCTTCCGGGCCTCTTGAAAGGAGGCTTCGGGCCTCTTGAAAGGAGGCTTCTGGGCCTCTTGAAAGGAGGCCTGGGCCTCTTGAAAGGAGGCCTGGGCCTCTTGAAAGGAGGCTTCTGGGCCTCTTGAAAGGAGGCTTCCTGGCCTCTTGAAAGGAGGCCTGGGCCTCTTGAAAGGAGGCTTGGGCCTCTTGAAAGGAGGCTTCCGGGCCTCTTGAAAGGAGGCTTCTGGCCTCTTGAAAGGAGGCTTCTGGGCCTCTTGAAAGGAGGCTTCTGGCCTCTTGAAAGGAGGCTTCTGGCCTCTTGAAAGGAGGCTTCTGGCCTCTTGAAAGGAGGCTTCCGGGCCTCTTGAAAGGAGGCTTGGGCCTCTTGAAAGGAGGCTTCGGGCCTCTTGAAAGGAGGCCTGGCCTCTCGAAAGGAGGCCTCCCGTACACTCAAAAGGAGGCTTCTGACCTCTTTAAAGGATGCTTCCGGGCCTCTTGGAAGGAGGCTTCCGTGCCTCTCGAAAGGAGGCTTCCCGGCCGCTTGAAAGCAGGCTTCCGGGCCTCTTGAAAGGAGGCTTCCAGGCCTCTTGAACGGAGGCTTCCAGGCCTCTTGAAAGGAGGCTTCCAGGCCTCTTGAAAGGAGGCTTCCAGGCCTCTTGAAAGGAGGCTTCCAGGCCTCTTGAAAGGAGGCTTCCAGGCCTCTTGAAAGGAGGCTTCCAGGCCTCTTGAAAGGAGGCTTCCAGGCCTCTTGAAAGGAGGCTTCCAGGCTCTTGAAAGGAGGCTTCCAGGCCTCTTGAAAGGAGGCTTCCAGGCCTCTTGAAAGGAGGCTTCCAGGCCTCTTGAAAGGAGGCTTCCAGGCCTCTTGAAAGGAGGCTTCCAGGCCTCTTGAAAGGAGGCTTCCAGGCCTCTTGAAAGGAGGCTTCCAGGCCTCTTGAAAGGAGGCTTCCAGGCCTCTTGAAAGGAGGCTTCCAGGCCTCTTGAAAGGAGGCTTCCAGGCCTCTTGAAAGGAGGCTTCCAGGCCTCTTGAAAGGAGGCTTCCAGGCCTCTTGAAAGGAGGCTTCCAGGCCTCTTGAAAGGAGGCTTCCAGGCCTCTTGAAAGGAGGCTTCCAGGCCTCTTGAAAGGAGGCTTCCAGGCCTCTTGAAAGGAGGCTTCCAGGCCTCTTGAAAGGAGGCTTCCAGGCCTCTTGAAAGGAGGCTTCCAGGCCTCTTGAAAGGAGGCTTCCAGGCCTCTTGAAAGGAGGCTTCCAGGCCTCTTGAAAGGAGGCTTCCAGGCCTCTTGAAAGGAGGCTTCCAGGCCTCTTGAAAGGAGGCTTCCAGGCCTCTTGAAAGGAGGCTTCCAGGCCTCTTGAAAGGAGGCTTCCAGGCCTCTTGAAAGGAGGCTTCCAGGCCTCTTGAAAGGAGGCTTCCAGGCCTCTTGAAAGGAGGCTTCCAGGCCTCTTGAAAGGAGGCTTCCAGGCCTCTTGAAAGGAGGCTTCCAGGCCTCTTGAAAGGAGGCTTCCAGGCCTCTTGAAAGGAGGCTTCCAGGCCTCTTGAAAGGAGGCTTCCAGGCCTCTTGAAAGGAGGCTTCCAGGCCTCTTGAAAGGAGGCTTCCAGGCCTCTTGAAAGGAGGCTTCCAGGCCTCTTGAAAGGAGGCTTCCAGGCCTCTTGAAAGGAGGCTTCCAGGCCTCTTGAAAGGAGGCTTCCAGGCCTCTTGAAAGGAGGCTTCCAGGCCTCTTGAAAGGAGGCTTCCAGGCCTCTTGAAAGGAGGCTCCCAGGCCTCTTGAAAGGAGGCTCCAGGCCTCTTGAAAGGAGGCTTCCAGGCCTCTTGAAAGGAGGCTTCCAGGCCTCTTGAAAGGAGGCTTCCAGGCCTCTTGAAAGGAGGCTTCCAGGCCTCTTGAAAGGAGGCTTCCAGGCCTCTTGAAAGGAGGCTTCCAGGCCTCTTGAAAGGAGGCTTCCAGGCCTCTTGAAAGGAGGCTTCCAGGCCTCTTGAAAGGAGGCTTCCAGGCCTCTTGAAAGGAGGCTTCCAGGCCTCTTGAAAGGAGGCTTCCAGGCCTCTTGAAAGGAGGCTTCCAGGCCTCTTGAAAGGAGGCTTCCAGGCCTCTTGAAAGGAGGCTTCCAGGCCTCTTGAAAGGAGGCTTCCAGGCCTCTTGAAAGGAGGCTTCCAGGCCTCTTGAAAGGAGGCTTCCAGGCCTCTTGAAAGGAGGCTTCCAGGCCTCTTGAAAGGAGGCTTCCAGGCCTCTTGAAAGGAGGCTTCCAGGCCTCTTGAAAGGAGGCTTCCAGGCCTCTTGAAAGGAGGCTTCCAGGCCTCTTGAAAGGAGGCTTCCAGGCCTCTTGAAAGGAGGCTTCCAGGCCTCTTGAAAGGAGGCTTCCAGGCCTCTTGAAAGGAGGCTTCCAGGCCTCTTGAAAGGAGGCTTCCAGGCCTCTTGAAAGGAGGCTTCCAGGCCTCTTGAAAGGAGGCTTCCAGGCCTCTTGAAAGGAGGCTTCCAGGCCTCTTGAAAGGAGGCTTCCAGGCCTCTTGAAAGGAGGCTTCCAGGCCTCTTGAAAGGAGGCTTCCAGGCCTCTTGAAAGGAGGCTTCCAGGCCTCTTGAACGGCGGCCTCCAGCTCCCTTGAAAGGAGGCTTCCAGGCCTCTTGAAAGGAGGCTTCCAGGCCTCTTGAAAGGAGGCTTCCAGGCCTCTTGAAAGGAGGCTTCCAGGCCTCTTGAAAGGAGGCTTCCAGGCCTCTTGAAAGGAGGCTTCCAGGCCTCTTGAAAGGAGGCTTCCAGGCCTCTTGAAAGGAGGCTTCCAGGCCTCTTGAAAGGAGGCTTCCAGGCCTCTTGAAAGGAGGCTTCCAGGCCTCTTGAAAGGAGGCTTCCAGGCCTCTTGAAAGGAGGCTTCCAGGCCTCTTGAAAGGAGGCTTCCAGGCCTCTTGAAAGGAGGCTTCCAGGCCTCTTGAAAGGAGGCTTCCAGGCCTCTTGAAAGGAGGCTTCCAGGCCTCTTGAAAGGAGGCTTCCAGGCCTCTTGAAAGGAGGCTTCCAGGCCTCTTGAAAGGAGGCTTCCAGGCCTCTTGAAAGGAGGCTTCCAGGCCTCTTGAAAGGAGGCTTCCAGGCCTCTTGAAAGGAGGCTTCCAGGCCTCTTGAAAGGAGGCTTCCAGGCCTCTTGAAAGGAGGCTTCCAGGCCTCTTGAAAGGAGGCTTCCAGGCCTCTTGAAAGGAGGCTTCCAGGCCTCTTGAAAGGAGGCTTCCAGGCCTCTTGAAAGGAGGCTTCCAGGCCTCTTGAAAGGAGGCTTCCAGGCCTCTTGAAAGGAGGCTTCCAGGCCTCTTGAAAGGAGGCTTCCAGGCCTCTTGAAAGGAGGCTTCCAGGTCTCTTGAAAGGAGGCTTCCAGGCCTCTTGAAAGGAGGCTTCCAGGCCTCTTGAAAGGAGGCTTCCAGGCCTCTTGAAAGGAGGCTTCCAGGCCTCTTGAAAGGAGGCTTCCAGGCCTCTTGAAAGGAGGCTTCCAGGCCTCTTGAAAGGAGGCTTCCAGGCCTCTTGAAAGGAGGCTTCCAGGCCTCTTGAAAGGAGGCTTCCAGGCCTCTTGAAAGGAGGCTTCCAGGCCTCTTGAAAGGAGGCTTCCAGGCCTCTTGAAAGGAGGCTTCCAGGCCTCTTGAAAGGAGGCTTCCAGGCCTCTTGAAAGGAGGCTTCCAGGCCTCTTGAAAGGAGGCTTCCAGGCCTCTTGAAAGGAGGCTTCCAGGCCTCTTGAAAGGAGGCTTCCAGGCCTCTTGAAAGGAGGCTTCCAGGCCTCTTGAAAGGAGGCTTCCAGGCCTCTTGAAAGGAGGCTTCCAGGCCTCTTGAAAGGAGGCTTCCAGGCCTCTTGAAAGGAGGCTTCCAGGCCTCTTGAAAGGAGGCTTCCAGGCCTCTTGAAAGGAGGCTTCCAGGCCTCTTGAAAGGAGGCTTCCAGGCTTCTTGAAAGGAGGCTTCCAGGCCTCTTGAAAGCAGGCTTCTAGGCCTCTTGAAAGGAGGCTTCCAGGCCTCTTGAAAGGAGGCTTCCAGGCCTCTTGAAAGGAGGCTTCCAGGCCTCTTTAAAGGAGGCTTCCAGGCCTCTTGAAAGGAGGCTTCCAGGCCTCTTGAAAGGAGGCTTCCAGGCCTCTTGAAAGGAGGCTTCCAGGCCTCTTGAAAGGAGGCTTCCAGGCCTCTTGAAAGGAGGCTTCCAGGCCTCTTGAAAGGAGGCTTCCAGGCCTCTTGAAAGGAGGCTTCCAGGCCTCTTGAAAGGAGGCTTCTAGGCCTCTTGAAAGCAGGCTTCCAGGCCTCTTGAAAGGAGGCTTCCGAGCCTCTTGAAAGGAGGCTTCCAGGCCTCTTGAAAGGAGGCTTCCAGGCCTCTTGAAAGGAGGCTTCCAGGCCTCTTGAAAGGAGGCTTCCAGGCCTCTTGAAAGGAGGCTTCCAGGCCTCTTGAAAGGAGGCTTCCAGGCCTCTTGAAAGGAGGCTTCCAGGCCTCTTGAAAGGAGGCTTCCAGGCCTCTTGAAAGGAGGCTTCCAGGCCTCTTGAAAGGAGGCTTCCAGGCCTCTTGAAAGGAGGCTTCCAGGCCTCTTGAAAGGAGGCTTCCAGGCCTCTTGAAAGGAGGCTTCCAGGCCTCTTGAAAGGAGGCTTCCAGGCCTCTTGAAAGGAGGCTTCCAGGCCTCTTGAAAGGAGGCTTCCAGGCCTCTTGAAAGGAGGCTTCCAGGCCTCTTGAAAGGAGGCTTCCAGGCCTCTTGAAAGGAGGCTTCCAGGCCTCTTGAAAGGAGGCTTCCAGGCCTCTTGAAAGGAGGCTTCCAGGCCTCTTGAAAGGAGGCTTCCAGGCCTCTTGAAAGGAGGCTTCCAGGCCTCTTGAAAGGAGGCTTCCAGGCCTCTTGAAAGGAGGCTTCCAGGCCTCTTGAAAGGAGGCTTCCAGGCCTCTTGAAAGGAGGCTTCCAGGCCTCTTGAAAGGAGGCTTCCAGGCCTCTTGAAAGGAGGCTTCCAGGCCTCTTGAAAGGAGGCTTCCAGGCCTCTTGAAAGGAGGCTTCCAGGCCTCTTGAAAGGAGGCTTCCAGGCCTCTTGAAAGGAGGCTTCCAGGCCTCTTGAAAGGAGGCTTCCAGGCCTCTTGAAAGGAGGCTTCCAGGCCTCTTGAAAGGAGGCTTCCAGGCCTCTTGAAAGGAGGCTTCCAGGCCTCTTGAAAGGAGGCTTCCAGGCCTCTTGAAAGGAGGCTTCCAGGCCTCTTGAAAGGAGGCTTCCAGGCCTCTTGAAAGGAGGCTTCCAGGCCTCTTGAAAGGAGGCTTCCAGGCCTCTTGAAAGGAGGCTTCCAGGCCTCTTGAAAGGAGGCTTCCAGGCCTCTTGAAAGGAGGCTTCCAGGCCTCTTGAAAGGAGGCTTCCAGGCCTCTTGAAAGGAGGATTCCAGGCCTCTTGAAAGGAGGCTTCCAGGCCTCTTGAAAGGAGGCTTCCAGGCCTCTTGGAAAGGAGGCTTCCAGGCCTCTTGAAAGGAGGCTTCCAGGCCTCTTGAAAGGAGGCTTCCAGGCCTCTTGAAAGGAGGCTTCCAGGCCTCTTGAAAGGAGGCTTCCAGGCCTCTTGAAAGGAGGCTTCCAGGCCTCTTGAAAGGAGGCTTCCAGGCCTCTTGAAAGGAGGCTTCCAGGCCTCTTGAAAGGAGGCTTCCAGGCCTCTTGAAAGGAGGCTTCCAGGCCTCTTGAAAGGAGGCTTCCAGGCCTCTTGAAAGGAGGCTTCCAGGCCTCTTGAAAGGAGGCTTCCAGGCCTCTTGAAAGGAGGCTTCCAGTGCTCTTGAAAGGAGGCTTCCAGGCCTCTTGAAAGGAGGCTTCCAGGCCTCTTGAAAGGAGGCTTCCAGGCCTCTTGAAAGGAGGCTTCCAGGCCTCTTGAAAGGAGGCTTCCAGGCCTCTTGAAAGCAGGCTTCCAGGCCTCTTGAAAGGAGGCTTCCAGGCCTCTTGAAAGGAGGCTTCCAGGCCTCTTGAAAGGAGGCTTCCAGGCCTCTTGAAAGGAGGCTTCCAGGCCTCTTGAAAGGAGGCTTCCAGGCCTCTTGAAAGGAGGCTTCCAGGCCTCTTGAAAGGAGGCTTCCAGGCCTCTTGAAAGGAGGCTTCCAGGCCACTTGAAAGGAGGCTTCCAATTACTTGATACTTGATGGGCTACAGCTCTTCGATGAACCTACGCCGAATGGAGTATCCTTCTCCACTGGACTCGATCCTGGGCTTCCAGTCGCCCTGAACATTGAGCGCCCTAAGGTCCTCTTCAACTGCAAAAAGCCATCGTTTACGCGGCCTTCCACGAAGCCTGCGGCCTCTTCCGGGTTCTCTACTAAATATTATCTTCGCTTGACGTTCTTCCGGCATAGGGACAACGTGACCAGCCCACCGTAGTCAGCCGTGTTGTACAAGCTTAATAATATCCAGCCCTTCATACACCTGGTTCAATTCGTGATTCATGCGACGCCGCCAGATACCGTTCTCCTGTTTACCGCCGAGTATTGTCCGCATCACCTCACGCTCAAACACTCCGAGAGCTCTCCGATCAGCCTCCTTTAACGTCCATGTCTCATGGCGGCCTTATAAAGCCACCGGAAGAATCAGAGTAGTATACAGCGCGAGTTTTGTTTTCGTTTGCAGACTACGGGACTTAAGCTGGTTACAAAGTCCGTAATAAGCCCTATTTGCAGCTGCAATACGCCTTTTCACCTCGCGGGTAACATCATTATCACACGTCACTAATGTTCCAAGATACACAAATTCTTCTACCACTTCAAATTTTTCACCATCCAGCACTATTTCGCTACCACCACCACTAATGAACCCACGTTGATTGCCAGCGACCATGTACTTCGTTTTGCTGGTATTGATCGTGAGTCCAATCCTCGCTGTCTCCCTCTTAAAAGGCGCAAAAGCCTCTTCCACAGCACGGCGATCAATATCGATATCGTCCGCAAATCCCAGGAGCATATGCGATTTTGTGATAATGGTACCGCTTCTTTGCACACAGGGCTCTCCTAATCGCTCCCTCGAGCGCTATATTTAACAGTAGGTTCGAGAGTGCATCACACTGCTTTAAAGGAGGCTTCCAGGCCTCTTGAAAGGAGGTTTCCAGGTCTCTTGAAAGGAGGCTTCCAGGTCTCTTGAAAGGAGGCTTCCGGGCCTCTTGAAAGAAGGCTTCCGGGCCTATTGAAAGGAGGCTTCCGGGCCTCTCGAAAGGATGCTTCCGGGCCTCTTGAAAGAAGACTTCTGGGCCTCTTGAAAGAAGGCTTCCGGGCCTCTTGTAAGGAGGCTTCCGGGCCTCTTGAAAGAAGGCTTCCAGGCCGCTTGAAAGCAGGCTTCCGAGCCTCTTGAAAGGAGGCTTCCTGGCCTCCTCAAAGGAGGCTTCCGCGCCTCCTCAAAGGAGACTTCCGGGCCTCTTGAAAGGAGGCTTCCGGGCCTCTTGGAAGGAGGCTTCCGGGCCTCTTGGAAGGAGGCTTCCAGGCCTCTTGGATGGAGGCTTCCGGGCCTATTGGAAGGAGGCTTCCAGGCCTCTTGAAAGGAGGCTTCCGGGCCTCTCGAAAGAAGGCTTCCGGGCCTATTGAAAGGAGGCTTCCGGGCCTCTCGAAAGGAGGCTTCTGGGCCTCTTGAAAGGAGTCTTGCCGGCCACTTGAAAGGAGGCTTGCGGGCTTCTTGAAAGGAGGCTACCGGGCCTGTTGAAAGGAGGCTACCGGACCTCTTGAAAGGAGGCCTCCGGGCCTCTTGAAAGGAGTCTTGCGGGCCTCTTGAAAAAAGGCTTGCGGGCCTCTTGAAAGGAGGCCTCCGGGCCTCTTGCAATGAGGCTTCCGAGCCTCGTTAAATGAGGCTTCCGAGCCTCTTCAAATGAGGCTTCCGAGCCTCTTTAAATGAGGCTTCCGAGCCTCTTGATAGGAGGCTTCCGAGCCTCTTGAAAGGAAGCTTCCGAGCCTCTTGAAACGAGGCTTCAAGTTCATTTTATTTTCAATCGCAAACATGCCGAGTGCATATTTATCTGTATGCAAAACTTAAGGATTTTCAGTTCACGTTTAGCTCCCAGCTTATCTCTCCCAGCAAAAGATGTTTTACCAGTGATGACAGCGACATCCAGAAAGACTGAGAATTGTGCAGGGCCAAAAAGACGCCTATATAGCCAATTATTACAAACGACAATGCGACTCGATACAATCGGCAAATATAGTCTAGACGAGACGACAAATGGATTATAATTATAAGCTTGGAAAGTGGAACTGCAAGTAACCAGGTTGCAACAAGAACAAGGTAATCTACGATGTTCCTGTTTGGATCGAGTAATTTTGAGTTCAAATTCAAAATTATGTTTTCCAAATAAAAAGAAGCTTTCCGTTTGACATATCAACACCATTTATAATCCCCATAATAAATTGTACAAAAATAGTTGTTCTTAAGTATGTGACGATTGGTTCGCCCACTCGACGGCTCGAAAAAAAAACGCGTGATTTGTAGGCTCAGTTCAATCTCTGACACCATACTGTGCGATCTTCCGCATCCAGTTCATACTCACCGCTTATTTCGGTCTTCATCCAGTCAGTCAGATGTCCGCACCACTACTGCTGGCTGCTCTCTGGGGCAATCCTCAACTTGCTAATAATGTTGTTTGTACGAATAAATCTCACCCTAACGACACCAAATATTTCGTTACCTTCGCGGCGGCATCATCGGATCTTCGCGCGTGGTGCGTACGTGACACGGACCCATCACATCACATAATCGCTATAGTTAGGCGGTCAGCAATTAAGGTGGAGATTTATCACCTATCTCCGCTCGGTTGGAACGGTGTGTTCGCGGCGCTGTCGCATTGGCGACGCCGTCATCTTGGGCCCGGTGAGTGATATTTGGACAGCCGGGGATTTTTTCGCGAGTACCGTCAATTAATTGTGTTTCAATGAAGATGGATAGGTGCTTGCTGTGCGCAAAAATAAATCCCGGTGAAAATATGAATACGCTAATGGGGATCGACGTCCGGCATTTGTAGACGTTTAGTGGTGAAAATGACGATTTCCCCTGTCTGTAGCTCTATTTCTGTTGAGGGATTTAGGAGATCAAATTTCAGAAATCAAAAGTTAGTAGTCAAAGTTTAGTTCATTTACCAGGTACTAGAAAAAGCAAAATGAAAAAAAGATTTATCGATCACTGTCATCGGAGATCAGAATACGGTAATTATAGATATCAGACATAATAATTGGAAATCGGTTCCAGGCGAAACCGTAACACGAGACATTTATTCCTTAGGCTAATAAATTTGCTAATCCAGCAGTTCCGTTCAATTGAAGGTGATAGGAAATCCCCATCGTATGATAACTCTACCATCTTCAACAAAACATTCTTCTCAAACTTCCCTAAATACTAACTAGGCGCGAAAGGCGCCACGTGAAACTAATTTCCATCTTTCCTCCGCGCGACGACGACGGTAACTTTTTGCGTCTGACTTACGATTTCATGGCATCACGCCTCGTGC
Organism: Armigeres subalbatus; assembly: GCF_024139115.2. Lineage (NCBI taxonomy): Eukaryota > Metazoa > Arthropoda > Insecta > Diptera > Culicidae > Armigeres > Armigeres subalbatus. Next base: position 211,283,995 of record NC_085139.1, read on the forward strand.
AAACAGAGCACCGAAGCACAAAAAAACTCCCGCAAATGGAAGATTTAACTGGATCCGATGTACACTGCGGGAAGGTGGTTAGTCCTGTGCTCGCGAACGGAACGTTCGCGCGCGGTCTGTTTCGGATATGATTTATTCGATATTTAGGGTTAAGGTTAATGTGGTTTTTTATTTTCTTGGGAAATTGGGAAAATTAATTGTTTCGCGGGTTGGTCGGTTCGCGAACGGTTGGCCGCGTGCCTTCCGGTGGTAAGCATTGGGGCCGGAAAACAACGTGGGCACCTAATGGTGAAATGGAACCGTGTGATGGCAAATTGCCCAGAAGGAGAGAGGTATTTGCTGCGTGTTACTCGGATAGAGCTGGAGAAAACAATTTTCTGATTGCAAGTTGGGAGCCGTTCCCAAGCGCGGGTGTGCATAATTGCTTTCTGGCAAGGGGTTTTAACTGTTGTTGCGAAAGGAAAGGTGCCGGTAAGTGGTACAATAAAGGTTATTTGAAAATAATTGAATAAAATCATCTTGGACATTCTAAGGTGTTATTGTTTGGCAATAAAAAAGAACGCGCTTGAAGGTTTGAAAGAAATTTCAGGTTCCTGGTAAATATTGTGATTTTGTTCAGCTGGAACAGCTCGATATTATCGGTTTTGGTCGTATGGATCAGATGGCCATCTGTGGTGCAAAATCAATGTCTGTATCCGGTAGCTGTCTCCCAGGTCCGGACAATGAGATTTTTCTGCTCGTTAAACTTACTTGAATTCAATTGTTGCTTCTTGCTTAGGCGTCAAAAAGCCACAGAAAAAAATCAGAAGGGTTGTGTACAAGGCACGACCGCATGGTAATCGTTGGACCACGTAAGGACATTGTTCCGATTGATATTTCTGCCATCGCCAAGTGATTTTGTTTTGTAAGGCCGTTACAAATACTTAAAATATTCCTCCACGAAATGAAATTGGAAATTCCTTCAAAGAGACATTCTAAGAATTGCTTCGAAAAAATTTCTCTCCGGAATTCCTTCGGAACTTCCTCCAGAATTCCATAAAAAAAAAGTCCTTTATGTATCCTTTGTAAAATAGGGGAACGGTTCGCCACTTCATCCCATGTCTCCTTTTTCCATCCCACCAAAAACAAAGCAATGAAAAGGAATTTGATTTGTTTCTAACTTTTGTGATTTTTTTTTCACTTTAGCACGCTTGTTTCAGCGACAAGATTGGTGCTGTATTTCTTTGTTTTGCGATGAGATGAATATATTTATTTATTTTATTTTTTTTTATCTTTATTAGATTACTAGCAGACCCGACGAACTTCGTTTCGCCTAAAATTGATTTATTTTCTGATTAGATCTCGAGTTATGAAGAAATTGGCTGATTTGGAAAAGTTTCCGTCGTTGTCTGGGCAGCTCTGATCTTCACAAGTTCTTTTACATTCTTGTTCTATGGGATCCGTTTCATTAGTTTCGTTTGTTCCAGTTGACAATCTTCTCTTTGCCGTCGCGGTGCCGTATTCAATCATGTTGATGTTAATTCCGTTTTCACTATTGCCGTCACCGTCATCGTTTTCGCCTTCACTTGGATCGGCTCCTGCCGATGGGTTATCTGTTTTGTTTTGCTCATCGTCGTTGTTCTGTCTATCGGTTGAGATTGATGCTTCTCGGTTTTGATTTTCTTCGTTCGACACTGTTAATGTTCCAGAGACATTTGAACGATGCTCTGCTGGCTTGCTTACGTCTCGGAAAGTAACGAGTGTGGACTCGTTTTCAATTACAATACAAGATGGTATTTGCTTCTCCTGCCTCAGTCGTATCACTCGAACGCCGTTCGGGATGTCCGGGAAGAAGTTTTTCCATACCTCGTTGTGTATGGATATAATTTTGCCATACTGTTTCATGTGTCGCAAGATTGTAGCGTTGGACATTTGAGGCGGCAGATCATGCAACCTCACGATAGCGGAAGGGCCATCCACGTACACGCGGATGTAGAAGTGCACATAGAGATGCACGAATGAATGCCGAAGGTGGTGTTGCTTCTGCAGCCGAAGTGCTTCGCTTTCATCGCTCAGTTCAACAAACACGCAGTTTTTAATATTGTGGAGTTGAATGTTTTTTACATCATCCATGTTTAATTTGAGTTTAGTATCAAAAAATCTCTTCACTATCTCTAGACTGGGTCGCGTTGGTAGGCCACTGAAGTCCACGACAAGTGTGTTTCTCCTGTGTGACATATTGCGTCGAGTGCAAATGTTCGTCAAAGGTTCGAATGCAAAGGTTCTAGCTATCGGAATAAACGTCTACCGCGCGCGAGAAGCGATTGTCAACTGATTTATTTATTTATGGTGTACATCAACAGATTGTTCGTAATCCTAATGATGATTTAAAACTAGTATGGTCATTACAATAATAACTAATCAACAGAACAGTAAAAACACAACGAAAAATAAACTTGTCATGGGACTTAAATACACTTATCTAGCATATGCGCGTCAGCTACTACGACGAAAAACATTTACAAAACTACGGCGAAGCGCATCTCTTGTCAAGTGGTAGTCAAATACTGATGCCATCCACATGCATTTACACACTAACCCAGTACACGTGCATTGTAGTTGCCAAACTACCACACGGAAGTGTACTGGAGTGTCGGACTCGACCATACCGGTAATACCGACTAAACTCCCTTGGGCTCCACCATCGTTTCCCCCAGGAACTACCTCGCAGTACTACTTCTGGGGGGACGGCAGTACTAAGCGTACTCACTCATTATCGCTCACACAGGCACTCGTCCCACGCGAAACTGACTTGGGTGCTCGCACCCCATTCACTCCATTTGAGTCATACTTGGATGCTCTCCCGGACGCTCCGCTGCCATGCCTCGAGGTGTCAATAGCGGTAACTGCCTGGGCCTACAGATATTGCGCTACGACACTCTGCCTCAGCACGAGCAGATCAATCACACCACTGCCGAAGCAGACCATACGCTACCCTGCCGAAGCAGGGACACTCCCCATGCACCACATGTGCACAACTGTAGGTGTGTGGGTACAACCCACTGCTACCCTGCCGCCGAAGCAGCTTCTCCAAAGACCATTCGCTCCATGTGACCCTTTTTCGGGTGCTCACTCTAACACTCCACTGCAATACCTCGAGGTGTCGATGGGATACCTCGACTCCTGCCTCAGCATGTGCAGTCCATACTCAGACTTCTGCTGCGCTTTGAGGTGACAATAGCGGCGGAGACACGCTATGACACTCCTGCCTCAGCACAACCAGATCACTCACTCCCTGCCGAAGCAGCTCACGCGCTACCCTACCGAAGTAGGTACACTCCACAACTTATTCTAACACTCCACTGCCATGCCTCGAGGTGTCGATAGCGGTATGTGGGGACTAATCAACGATACTACGCTACGACACTCTTACCTTAGCATGTGCAGTCCATACTCAGACTTCTGCTGCTCTTCGAGGTGGCCATAGCGGCGGCGACTCGCTATGACACTCCTGCCTCAGCACAAACAGATCACTCACTCCCTGCCGAAGCAGCTCACGCACTACCCTACCGAAGTAGGGACACTCCACATGCCAGTTGGCACTCCCTCCCTGGGCTTGTGCTTTTGAAGCGGCACACAGTCGCTTTGATAGAGTCCGCTTACGGGCACTTGTGGTTTTTTGGGAGGGATTTTAGCAGAGCCCACTGCTAAATCCCACCACGCCCTAGGCAGTTCTCCCTGACTCGCAGACAGCTGGGGAGGGGTCGACAAGCCCTTGGACATCATGCTGTTCCTGCTGTCCCTGCTGCCCCCAACTGATGCCACCCTATTAAAAACTATCTGTAGCCCGTTCAGTGCGTTGCCCAGACCATAGTTGGTGCGGCGAAGGAGAAGTCTCAACATTATGCTATACCGCAATGGCCGATGTTACACGTTAAGGTTAATTTGTTGCAGAATGTCTGGACATCCGATCCTTCCTTGTATAATGTCAGCGACGGTCAGTGCTCTGCTTAAGTCCCTACGGATACGCAACGGAAGAAGGTCGATCAGCTGGCAGCGATCCTCGTAACTAGGGAGGCGAAATGGATCTCTCCATGGTAGTTTGCGCAATGCAAAACGAACAAAGCGGCGTTCCCGTGATGCTGGGTAGACACCTTTACGTGGTGTGTTACGGGGAAAGATCTACCACGGTTACATTGCCAGCTACAGGCACATCCTGACCCAACGAATATCTTCCTCATTATCCAACTCCGTGGTACTTATGAGGGTGTCGCTAAGTCGGTGGCCCCTCGTTAAGTAAGTACTACATCAGCACTTCCTTCCTCTCCCTAGTTACGGTGAAGATGGGCGTGGCCAGGAGTAGTAATCCTCATGCTTTTGTTATTTTTGTTTAAAACTGGAATCAAGGACCACCCCCCTTCTTGATTTCTGATAGCATTCTAGATAAGGATCTCAAAAGTAAAACATGAGTATCACTAGTGTCCAATCTACGAATTATACCGTAACAATGCTAATGCTAATGCAAAACGAACAAAGCGGCGTTGTATTGATTCGATGCGTTCCGATCCGTTGTTGTAGTAAGGACACCAGACCGCTGAGCAGTATTCCAACGTCGACCGGACGAGAGAGCAGTAGAGTGCCTTCCAGCAATGTACGTCGGTGAAATTTTTCGCCACCCTGAACACAAAGCCAAGCGTTCTGGCCGCTTTATCGACGACAAATGATAGGTGCTGGGTAAATGTAAGTTGCGAATCCAGAAGAACTCCCAAATCTTTCACGCAATGCACTCGGTTGATGGTCGTGTCGAAAAGAGAGTAACTAAACCGGACCGGCTCCTTCTTTCGTGAAAAAGTAATTACCGAACATTTCGCCGGATTGACCACAAGTCGGTTCAGAGTACACCAGCTGGCAAACACAGTGATCTGGTTTTGGAGGGATTGGCAATCGGCTATTGAGCAGATGCGAAGAAATATCTTCAGATCGTCCGCAAAGGATAGCCGTGGTCCATCGATTACATGGTGAACATCGTTGAAGTAAAGCAGGAAAATTAAAGGCCCCAAGTGGCGGCCCTGCCAGAAGAAGCGCGGAAACTATCTGAGCGACAATCGCCTTAAGCAACCACAAGCTGGCGTCCGGTCAAATATGATCGAAACCAATCGAGAAGATTTCCACCGACTCCAAGTCTGTCAAGCTTGGCGATTGCAATTTTATGGTTCAGCTTATCGAATGCTGCAGAAAGATCCGTGTAAATCACGTCCGTTTGAGTGCGTGCAATCATGCTATCCGTGACGTACGACGTTAGGCACAACAAGTTAGTAGTTGTTGAACGGCCAGCTGTAAAACCATGTTGGTCAGCGCAAAGATATTGTTTGCAGTGGGCATTCAGCGGGTCCATGACAACCAGTTCAAAAAGCTTCGCTATTGCACTAAGCGATGTGATACCCCGATAATTGTTCACATCACGCTTGCTCCCCTTTTTGTAGACCGGAAACATATCTGCAGTCTTCCAGCAAGATGGGAATGTGCCGCTGGATAGAGAGAGTTGGAATAACAGGAGAAGGGGTTCAAGCAGACAGGTAATATTCTTTTTGAGAATCATCGATGGAACACCGTCAGGACCAGGCTTAGATGATGTCTTAAGCTTTGACATCGCTCTCGAGATGGCTTCGACATTCACCTCGATATCACCGAGCGATTGATTAGCTAATGGGACGTTGCTGGCAGCGGTGGTCACGACATCAACAGGTAGTTGTCGTCTCCAAACACACTGGCGAATTTAGCTGAGAACAGGTTGCATATACCTTTTTGGGTGCTTGCAGATTCACTATCGAATACCATGGACGATGGAAATCCAGTCTCTTTGCGCTGTTCATTTACGTAGCTCCAGCGCAAAGAGACGTAGACTTTGGGTGAGATCTTAGTTGTCGTTGTATCCCTCTTTGGTAGCGTAGTAAATGATAACGACTGATCCGCTTATACTCGTTGTTGAGTCTAGCATAGTGGAATTTGAGTGGCAACGTACGGTGTTTCGTGTAACTTCTAAGTGCAGCTTTCTTGCACCTTTTCAGCGACCGGAGAGCATTCGTCATCCACGGGATACGAGAGTCCGATCGAACGGACTTTTTTGGGACATGCCTGTCGATGATGTACACCATGATGTGAGAAAAAGTTTCTGCAGCAGAATTAATGTCTACTGGATCAAGAATATGTTCCCAATCCATATTTGATAGCACTTCAGTAATACTGCGATGGTCCGCCTTATGGAAATCGTACGACACCACGGCTGGGGGGTTGAAGAAATCACGCATAACATTATCTTCGACGGCAATCACTAGAGGGCGGTGATGAGCAACATCCTTAACTAAGGGTGCAGGAGCCAAACAGATGGAAGGTGCCGTGGTACGACCACTCACGAAGCAGAGGTCCAGAGAGCGATTATTCTCGTTAACCTCGCCATTGATTTGAGATAGCGTTGCGATACTGTAGTTATCCAGAAGTTTAACGGCACCTGCGTGGAACGTGGAGCTTTCAAGATCCGGACGGAAGAAGCCGCTGTGAATAGGAGTCCATGTAATGCTCGTAAGGTTGTAGTCGCCCAAAATCACAACCTCATCACAAGGCGCGGCCATATCTGAAGAACAAGGTACAGTGTGTCAATGAGATCCAAGTCGCGAGTCCGATCCGGAGGGATGTACACAGCACAGGGATGGAATACATTATAGATCTCACAGATACATTATCTGTTCAGTGAGATGGAAAACGGAACAGTTCCTCTACTTTGGAGATTTTTCCAGATATTCTATATGCATATTCGATCGATTTTAATCAGTAATTTCTTAAAAGGAACTTTAGTAAACTTCTTCAAGAATTGTTCCGGAAATTTGTTTAGGACTTTCTTCGGGAATTCCTTCAGAACTTCGTATGGATATTCCTTCAAAAAATCATTTGACGATTCCTTTGTAAATTCTTTTACGAGTTCCTTTAGTACAGCGGTTCTCAACCTGGGGTACATGTACCCCTAGGGGTACCTTCGCTGGCCCTAAGGGGTACCTCGGACAAAAATGCGTAATGGCGGACATATTATAATTTCAATCAAAATTCATTGATAAAGTTTTGATAACTGCGTATTTTCTATTTCAAAAATTTATATTGTACATAATATGTAATGCGATCAATAAATCCCAATTGACATAACCAGCACAATGTTTGAAGGGCTGCGGAACAAAAGATCAAACGAACAAAACGTCGAATGAACAAAATGTTTTTTTTTTTTCACTAAAACTCGGTTGTTTGGTTGCAAGAGGATTAGAAGCATTCTTTCACGCCTCTCGGAAGCCTTCTTCCAAGCAGCTCGAAGGCTTCCTTTCAAGAGGCTCGGAAGCCTCCTCTCAAGAGGCTCGGAAGCCTCCTCTCAAGAGGCTCGGAAGCCTCCTCTCAAGAGGCTCGGAAGCCTCCTCTCAAGAGGCTCGGAAGCCTCCTCTCAAGAGGCTCGGAAGCCTCCTCTCAAGAGGCTCGGAAACCTCCTCTCAAGAGGCCTCGAAGCCTCCTCTCAAGAGGCCTGGAAGCCTCCTCTCAAGAGGCTCGGAAGCCCTCCTCTCAAGAGGCCTCGGAAGCCTCCTCTCAAGAGGCTCGGAAGCCTCCTCTCAAGAGGCCTGGAAGCCTCCTCTCAAGAGGCCTGGAAGCCTCCTCTCAAGAGGCCTGGAAGCCTCCTCTCAAGATGCCTGGAAGCCTCCTCCAAGAGGCCTGGAAGCCTCCTCTCAAGAGGCTCGGAAGCCTCCTCTCAAGAGGCCTGGAAGCCTCCTCTCAAGAGGCCTGGAAGCCTCCTCTCAAGAGGCTCGGAAGCCTCCTCTCAAGAGGCCTGGAAGCCTCCTCCTCAAGAGGCCCGGAAGCCTCCTCTCAAGAGGCTCGGAAGCCTCCTCTCAAGAGGCCTGGAAGCCTCCTCTCAAGAGGCCTGGAAGCCTCCTCCTCAAGAGGCCTGGAAGCCTCCTCTCAAGAGGCTCGGAAGCCGCCTCTCAAGAGGCCTGGAAGCCTCCTCAAGAGGCCTGGAAGCCTCCTCTCAAGAGGCCTCAAGCCTCCTCTCAAGAGGCCTGGAAGCCTCCTCTCAAGAGGCTCGGAAGCCTCCTCTCAAGAGGCTCGGAAGCCTCCTCTCAAGAGGCCTGGAAGCCTCCTCTCAAGAGGCCTGGAAGCCTCCTCTCAAGAGGCTCGGAAGCCTCCTCTCAAGAGGCTCGGAAGCCTCCTCTGAAGAGGCCTGGAAGCCTCCTCTCAAGAGGCCTGGAAGCCTCCTCTCAAGAGGCCTCGGAAGCCTCCTCTCAAGAGGCCTCAAGCCTCCTCTCAAGAGGCTCGGAAGCCTCCTCTCAAGAGGCCCGGAAGCCTCCTCCTCAAGAGGCCTCGAAGCCTCCTCCTCAAGAGGCCTGGAAGCCTCCTCTCAAGAGGCCCGGAAGCCTCCTCCTCAAGAGGCTCGGAAGCCTCCCCTCATAAGGCCTGGAAGCCTCCTTTCAAGAGGTTCGGAAGCCTCCTTTCAAGAGGTTCGGAAGCCTCCTCTCAAGAGGCATGGAAGCCTCCTCTCAAGAGGCTCGGAAGCCTTCTCTCAAGAGGCTCGGAAACCTCCTTTCAAGAGGCTCGGAGGCCTCCTCAAGAGGCCTCCTCTCAAGAGGCTAGGAAGCCTCCTCTCAAGAGGCTAGGAAGCCTCCTCTCAAGAGGCTCGGAAGCCTTTTTTCAAGAGGCTCGGAAGCCTTCTTTAAAGAGGCTCGGAAGCCTCCTTTCAAGAAGCTCAAAAGCCTTATTTTCTAGAGGCTCAAAAGCCTCCTTTTCTAGAGACTCAAAAACCTCCTTTCAAGATGCTCGGAAGCCTTCTTTTAAGAGGCTCGGAAGCCTTCTTTCAAGAGGCTCAAAAGCCTCCCTTCAAGAGACGCTCGGAAGCCTCTTTTCAAGAGATTCGGAAGCCTCCTTTCAAGTGGTTAGGTTTCCTTCTTTCAAGAGGCTCTTAAGCCTTCTTTCAAGAGGCTCGGAAGTCTGCTTTCAAGTGGTTCGGAAGCCTTCTTTCAAGAGGCTCGGAAGCCTCCACTCAAGAGGCTCGGAAGTCTCGCTTCAAGAAGATCAGAATTCTTCTTTCAATAGGCTTGGAAGCATACTATCAAGAGGCTCAGAAGTGTTCTTTCAAGATGCAACGGAAGCTTCCTTTTAAGTGGCTCGAAAACCGCCTTCAAGAGGCTCGGAAGCCTCTCTACAAGAGGCTCAGAAGCCTCTCTACAAGAGGCACAGAGCCTATAATAATGAGGTGCGGAAGCCTACTCTAAAAGGACTCAAAAGCTTAAAGGAGCTTCCCTTCAAAAGGGCTCGGAATTATGTTTTCAAGAGGATTGGAAGCCTACTTTCGAGAGGGGGTACCTCAAACAATGCAAAAGTTCGAAGGGGTACCCCTCTCAAGAAAAAGGTTGAGAACCGCTGCTTTAGTACATTCCTCGGAAATTTTAATGTCTTTATTAATGAGATTTTCAGCCCACGGCTGGCTCATATCAGATTCCTCCGAAATGTTTTAAGGAATTTCTTTAGAAATTCGTTCGGAAATACAGATGATGAAAAAGTGTAAAACTGCTCATGTCGCTCCAGTTCATGTGACCAACATCTATTCTGCCCCACTCGCATATTAGTCCCATACCGTTTTATCGCATACTGAGATAATTAGCTATTGAAGTTTCAAATCGCATCTTCCACATGAAACTTTTGAAAAATCTAATACATTGAAACATCATCGTATCTGTCTGAAATTTTGCTAAGCTGTTCATTATTCGCTGGATTACCATAAAGCGATTTAGTTTGTTCGAAACATTGTTTAGTTTTGAGCAATTAGTTCATGTAAATTCCTAGTGGGTCTGTTATGCGGGTACTTTAAATATGGGACTTTAAATATGGTCATATGGAATATATGACTTGGTATTTTTTTTTCACTCATGGGCATACAAAATCGCAGTTTTTTATTATGATTTATGGAAGTACATAAGAAATGAACCCTATTCATTGGATTAACTAAAAAGTGACGAAAAGTCAAATGGGACTGTTATGCGAGTGGGGGAAGTATTGTGCTCAAACATAGCAGAGAAAAAAACGGCAGTATAAGTGTCAAACCGATGTTGTTAATGCAACCAATCATACACTATAACACTAGCCACTAGCATTTTAGTACTTATGCTCTACTGGGAATACATTCAGAAAATGCTTCGGATTTTTTTGAAATCCTTGGGGATTATTTAGGAATTCGTGCAAAAATTTATTTACGAAAACTTTAGAAAACACCTTAAGGGATTGTTCTGGATATTCTTAGAAAAATTTCTATGGAGGATCCTTCGGAAATTCCTTTACGAATTTCTTTGGCGATTTTAATAAATTCCTTCAGGAATTTCTTTGGAAATTATTTCTAGAATTCCTTAAGGAGATTATATTTTCGGTATTTGTTTTCAGGAATTCCTCGAGTAACTTCTCCGGAATTTTTTTCAGTCATTTCTAGAGAGTTTCTCTTCTACAAATTCCTTTAAACATTCAGAAATTCTCTTAAAATTTTCATAGAAATTGATTTCGAAATTCCTTCGGGAATCTATTTATAAATTCATTTTGGAATCCTTCTGAGGAATTCTTTGAATATTATTTTTGAGAATTAGTTCGAGAATACCTACGGGTCGACTAATTTAGAATAATTTCTCGTCAATTAATTGCATATTATTCGGCAACTCGGCCGTACGAAAACCATTTTTTTGTTAAATATCTTGGCTGTGCATATGCACAGCATATGTTTCGAAATGGACAAATTGATATGAAATTTGCGAAAAAGAATCCACGTGTCTTGGAGGGACTCGAACCCTCAACCTCCTACTCTTAGATAAGCGTGATAACCCTTTTAAAGGTCACGTTTGCGGAAAAGCCATCAGAATCCAGTACCAACACGCGACCGCTTACGTTAAGGCAATCAACTCATCAAATGCTTTAGCCAAGCAAGCCTTTTGCACAGCAGAGTGCGATTGAATTCGCATTCTATACCGTCCTGCCCAGACAGTTCCTGGGGCATGGAGTGCGATCCTCTCGTTTAATAAACAATGTGCACTCGCTTGGCTGTGGGTATACAATAGTAAAGCACATGTGGAGATTGGACAAATCAAGCATCCGAAAGATATTCAATTTGCAAAAAAGAGAGCTAACCGCGGTGGAGGTTGGTACTCGGATTCTGATGGCTTTTCCGCAAACGTGACCTTTAAGTGGTCTTGTTGTGTAGGGGTTATCACGCCTATTTGTCCATTTCGAAACATATGCTGTGCATATGCACAGCCAAGATATTTAACAAAAAAATGGTTTTCGTACGGCCGAGTTGCCGAATAATATGCAATTAATTGTAATCAAGTGTCGGTCTTTCACCGTCATTAGTCGTCTGAGTACACGCGACCGCTTACGTTAAGGCAATCAAACTCATCAAATGCTTTAGCCAAGCAAGCCTTTGGCACAGCAGAGTGCGATTGAATTCGCATTCTATACCGTCCCGCCCAGACAGTTCCTGGGGGGCATGGAGTGCGATCCTCTTGTTTAATAAACAATGTGCACTCGCTTGGCTGTGGGTATACAATAGTAAAGCACATGTGGAGATTGGACAAATCAAGCATCCGAAAGATATTCAATTTGCAAAAAAGAGAGCTAACCGCGGTGGAGGTTGGTACTCGGATTCTGATGGCTTTTCCGCAAACGTGACCTTTAAGTGGTCTTGTTGTGTAGGGGTTATCACGCCTATCTAGAGAGTAGGAGGTTGAGGGTTCGAGTCCCTCCAAGACACGTGGATTCTTTTTCGCAAATTTCATATCAATTTGTCCATTTCGAAACATATGCTGTGCATATGCACAGCCAAGATATTTAACAAAAAAATAATTTCTCGTGAAAATTCTGAAAAATTTCTCATGCAAATTTTGAATTGTTTTCCCCTGAAATTCCAAAGAAAAAATCCTTCGGAATGACAAAGAGCTGCAAAGTACTTCCTGTGGAAAATTCGAAAATAATTTCCAATAATGAATATTTTGAAAAAAATAATCTGGAAAAGATGAACCCGTTGATGTTTTGAAAATATCCCGAATAAATGAAAAAAAAATCCTCGAGAACGTTATAAAAAAAATCACCACGCCGATTCACGCCGCCGCCGCCGCCGGTTAAAATGACTTTCGGCGTGTCGATTTTCGGATCGGCGCACACCTCTATACACAAATGAAATTATCGGGTGGGCCAAAAGTCCAATAACTGACATCATTATGATGTCCGCGTTGGGAATGCACGAGCGGGATTGGTTTGAACTGATTTTTTACTGGGTTTGATAAGAATTGAAATTTTCAATAGTTTATCGTAAAAAATCTTGAGTTTCAATAAAATTGAGGAAATGTTGGAGAGTTTCCGAGTGGATCGATATATAAATCTTCAAAATGCATCGAAAGATAAAGGCTCTATTAACGATCAAAATCAAAATGACTTCATGACGGTCCCCAATTTTAGATTCTGATTTGACACCCAGTTGGACGTTGTCCAACGTCAGAAAACCAGAAACTAAAATTGAGAAGTGAAAAATATTACTATTTTAAATGATGTCTTTACTCATGTATCAGGAACTTGGTCATATTTGAATAAAATGGAGCACTCAGTTGGGCATTCAAATAGTTTGCCTCAGTGATACCCAGCAGCAGTTGCTTCCAAATGATATTGATACCAGGGTTTGGCTGAATGAAGCAGTGAAGATGAGATTGCTAGCTTCATTCACAATAAGCCTCATGAGCAGCGTTTGCAGAAATCGCTCTCAATAGATAACGAACAACGATAAAAGAAAGGCAAAAACTGTTCCGAATCATAACAAGCCATGGAAACAAATGTATCAAACTTGTACAGGGTGTTCAATAAGTTCGAATACACTTTCAAAAAATGTTTAAAAATTGAGATTAAATTATTTCTTTTTCCGGTTGCAATTCATTGGAAGTATTGCTTATAAGGAACGTTTGTAACATTTCTTTTGGAATGATCTCTATTTTGTACTTCTTTTTCCGGTTGCAGTTCATTGGAAGTATTGCTTATAAGGAACGTTTGTAACATTTCTTTTGGAATGATCTCTATTTTGTACTTCTTCACAAGCTTCAAATGTTTCTAAAACCCATCGCAAGCGGCACGCATGGTCTGCATGGGCATTTCGTTCCAGATTTAGAGAATTACGTCTTGAACTGGTCCAAGTTACTGACCTTGTATTCGTACAGGTTTAACATAATAAAGGACAAACAAAAAAGTTAAGAGGGTTCAAATCCGGGAAACTGGGAGATCGCAAAGTTTTGTTTGAAAAGTCGATGAAATTGTCCCCATATTAGGCTAAAATGACAATTTCCGTGTATAAAGGGTTATCGTCCTATTGGAACACGTAGGGCTCATCTCCATCTCAGCACCGGGCCACTGAGGGCATCAATCGTCCCCAAAACCTTAGTTTTGTAGTACGCCGCAATGATTTTGATATTCAAAAACGGCTATTTATGATGCCCAATCCATTTTCAATGATCGTAATAAACAAACGACAAGTGACAGAATGTCAACACCACACACATCCGATAGCGTATATACACCGCTAACGCTGACACCAATACTAACACAGAATATGTTCATTGGGCTTACAAACACAATGATCAAACATTTGTATTCGAACTTATTGAACACCCTGTATATAAGTGCGAAAAAAAACAGAATCGGATGTGCAGCCCCCACAGAGAAGTGATGATTCTCGTTTTGTTCTCGCCAATTTCATGTTGGGTACTGCACAGCTATGTATGTATGTATGTAAGTATGTTTCTCGTATACTGTACCGATTGGAACTTTACAGAGAGGAGTGAGAGAAACGAAGATGAACCTTTTCTACTACTTGACAGCTATCGTTCCAACAAGCGTGAGTGTACAATGTTTCCCTTGTAGTGAAAAATCTAATTTTATTTGAACAACCGCTTCATTTTGAACCGGTAGAGTGTACTCTTTTGTTGTGCATTTATTTTTAATGTGTAGTGAGCTACCTTGATTTTAAAACATATTGATTCAATCTACCACGAAAATATTACGGAATGATCGTGTCAAAAAACGAAGTGCGAATCAGTTTGCTGAGTATTGTTGCGACGAACGGACGAGCCTAGAAACCTCGTCTGGGTTACGACAGGAAGGAATTCGGGACCTCATTGACCAGCAGCTGACGTCATTTGGACCAAAAAGAAATTATAAAACCATTGACGAATACGTACAACAGATTCGCACAGGAATAGACAAACTTACTCTAGGGAAGTTAGACACCAGATGCTGTCTATTAAGTTTGATACTACAACAAAACGGTATATAGGTCTGTTTCTGGGGTAAATGAGCAAATATTCAAAGGAGTCATAATAGAGAAACGAACTCTAGTTAAGTATTAATTAGGAAAGTGCTAAATCGAACCAGTTCAGTTTATCCGCAAACGTAGTAAAACAAGCTAAAAATGTTTATCTTTTTTAAGGAATGGTTGAGCTACATGAAAAGCACACTGCTAAAAACTTGAAAACCAACATCGAAGATGTGTACCAACGATTACAAATTCAGTCATGGTCCATCGAGATAAGGAGAGATCGAGGAATAGAAGCAAAACTTGTCGTGATCGTAGATACAGCCGAGCCAATTTCCCCTCGTCTGGCGGATACCGTCAGTGGAACTGTCGCTGTCGGTCCGCTACTGATCGAAGCGCCAATGGACAGAGGGCGGTGCCACCCGCTTGCTCATCCATTGGAACTGATCCATCCGCCCATGGTCCTGCGCAGGGCTGTCAGATGATTTTTTCGTAAATCTGTATTGGCAATCATAAAAAATCTGTATTGTCTGTATTTGGGGGAAAATAGATTTTCAAATATATTATGCAAAATAGCGATGCTGATGATTGTAAAGTGATGTACTTAGATGACATTTTCATTGAGTTTTTCAAACCAGAAATCCGTTGGAATCTTTAAAGGGGGCTCCTTGCAACCATGTAGAAGCATCACATCACTTAAACTCTCTTGGTTGTTATAATTTATATTAAAAGCTCAATCTTTTCCGAAGTTCATGTCGTCTTTCAAATTCCAAAAATGTATCATGATTCTACAAGTGATGTTTTTCGGATATTTTTTCTAGTTTCTTCAATATTCCACCGAAATTGTATGTTAAATGTTATAATTCGGAAACAATGATTTTTTGTCAATGCCTAAATAACGATTACTAAACCCGATTACGCAACAATTGCTATATTTTGCCATTTATGCATGCCCAATCAACTGGTGCCCATAACACAAGTTGGAATACATTTCTTATCTAGTCCATAAATAAGTAGTCCATAGACATGTACAGGCATACCTCGATAGTACGTACACCTGCGTAATTTTAGTGTACGTACTATCGAAGCGTACGTACTATCGAAGCAAAAAAAAATCCGAAAAAAATTTTTTTTTTTGCTTTTTTGTTTATTTAGGAATAGCAGAATGTTTATAAAACCATCCGGAAGACAAAATTTCGATAGAAGGCTCTGTATTCTAAGCATGTTTGTATTTGATATAGTACACAAGGAACCAACAGAATCCAATTTTTTCTTGAAATAGTGCCTACATATAGTATTGAGCTCAATCATCGTCTTTGTACATGTGAGGCTTTTTCTACAAAATATGTACTGTTTTTAATGCTTTAGAGCATCTATAAATTACGTTACATTTGCAGGAGTAATGTTTTAAATATATGTTACACATCGTACATGATTATGTATGTTACTACAAAAAGCGACGGTTGGGGGTGGTGACGTATTTTATAGATTTCCCCTATAGATTGTATGGGAATGAAAAGCTTTAAGGTTGCCTATCACCGTCGTTGCGACTCTATTGACTCCAATGACGCTGCCTTACCAAAGCGACAAACTGCCAGCCATAGCAACAGTCGCATCGCGTTGGTTTGCAGGAACCTTCATTATGATTCGTAATTATATGAGTTTTTAACACTGAGATGAGTAAAAAATCATTTGTATGAAAAAAAGTCTTACATGGGTAAGGAGGGAGGGGGGTCGAAAAACCCAGAAAAAATGCTTACCTAATATGTTTACGACCCCATAAAAACAACAAGCAAAATTTCGAAGATGTAAAAACGGGATAACATTCAATGTTATTTTAATATTCTCGTCTTTAGAATCGTGTTTACGCATCTCGTACACCAAGGTGTAACGAAAAGGCTAGATGTTCACTCAAAAAACGAAGTTTTGATGACAGGCTCGGAGGCCAACTTCCATATACTGACAGCTCGACGAATTGAGGTGATATCTGTCGATAAAGTTTTTAAATTTAAATTATTGGATGGCGATCTACTAAGCACTCTACTAAAAGTTTGAAATTATTTCATAACTTTATTTGAAATTTGTTTGGAAATTTAAAAATATTTTCCTCTGAAAATTCCTTATGAACTTCATTTAAATAAAACTTCTTATTTTAGAATTTCTCCAAGATTTATTTCCGATACTTTTCTAGGAATTCCTCTGAAAATTTCTCCAGGGTCCATCTGGAATCCTCTCCTGCAGAACTTACAATAGGAAATCCTTTGTGAACTCCTTTGAATACACCCACAAGAATTCCTTCGAAAATTCTTCCTGCAAAAAGAAACAACCCGGAGTAGTTCTTGAAGGAATTCCATGCAGAATAGCTTGAGAAGTTTCTCTGGGGATTCCGAAACAAATTCCCGGGGAATTCATGAAGAAATTTTCTGGGGAAAAGGGATTTGCGGAGAAATTCTTGAAGTAATTTCCGGGGAAATTCTTGATGAAATTGTTGGGAGAATTCATGGATGAGTTTCTGAAAGAAAATTTGGGAGAGTTTCTAGAAGAATTTCCGAGGTAATTGCTGCTTACTCCTGGAAAAAAATCTCGGTAAATCATGAAGGATTTTTTAGATGATTTTTGTAGACATTTTAGAGGAGGTACCCGCAGAAATTTTGAGAATTCCGGGTGTTTCTTCCGGGAGAATTACTTCAATAATTTCCAGAGGAATTTCAAGGTGAATTTCGGGAGGTAGCTCCAAAAGAGTTTTAACGAAATTTTCGAAAGAATAGCTGGAGAAATTGCCAGATGAATTTTCAGACGGATTTCTCAAGGAATTTCGGACAGAATTCCCGAAAAAAAAATTATGAACAATTTTTCGGGAAAGTTCTTGTAGCAATTTTTGGAGGAATTCCCAGGGCGTGAGTAAGAGATGTCTATCAAGGGCTTCTACGTGAGTTTATGAAGAAATTAATAAGGAATTTCTGGAAGACCTCGAAGTAATTAATGAGAGATCTTGGTGGAATTTATGGAGTAACTCCAGAGCTAATGCCAGGAAAAGTTTACATGGGAATTTCTGAATGATTTTCTGGTGAAAGTTCTTAGAAAGGAGACGTGGAAATTTTTAACGCAACAATTTAAGATGGAATTTTGAAAGATTTTTGAAAGGATTTACGGAGACATTTCTGAAGTAATTCCTATGCGTCCTAATCGAGTTCTTGGAGAAACTTCCGGAGAAATTTCTAGAGGACCTTCCGGAGGAATTCTTAGAGGAACTTCTGGAAGAACTTCCGGAGGAACTTCTGAAGGAACTTCCGGGGAACTTCAAAGGAATTCCTGGAGAAATTTCTGAAGGAACTTTCGGAGAGATTCCTGGAGGAACTTTTAGAGGAATATGCGGAGGAAGGCCTTGAGAAAATTGCGGAGGAAGACCTGAATGAACTTACAGAGAGAACTTGCGGATAAATTCCTGAAGGAGCTTCTGGAGAGAGATTTTTGGGGGAACCTGCGGAGAAATTCTTGGAAAAATTTCCGAAGGAAATCCTGGAGAAACATAAATGCACGAAATTGATTTACGTCGCCGCAAATCACGAGCGGCATGACGCCGCCACTCCACTGCCGCTGACTCTGGCTGAAGATGATCTGGCACGCCAATCTAAATTCAATCGGCGCACAGGTCTTGATTGAATATCAAGTGAAATCCTGTATGGAATTGTATGGAAGAACCCTTGGGAGAAACTGCGGTTCCAGGATAAACTTCTCCTGGGATTCCAGTGAGACGTCTTAGAGGAATCTTAGAAGGAACTCCTGATTGAATTTCTAGTGGAATCTAGGGATGATTTTTTAAGAAACTCCTGGGAAAAAACTGAATCATTATATCAAATAAATAACTGAAAAACATAACAAAATAAATAAAATAAAAATAACTATTCAACCAAAAAATATCTTCATTTTAGTAACGCTGCTAATTTGTTTCTCAAGAAAAATGTTGTCACCATCAAGTGGATAGATTGGAACTAAGCTTACTGTGAACAGAATTAAACAATTAAACATCTTGCCGCAAATTCATTTTTGAGAAACGCTATTCCCATGGTGAATTTAATTTACTCCTCGGGGAAATGTTCTCTGTGAATGTGAATTAATCAGGGTTTCAACTTTTCGTTTCAATGAGACCAAAGCAAGCGTTTCTCTGGCCAAGGGAGAATCTTTTTTCGTTGTTTATTTTGAGGATCATCTTTCACCTTATCAATCTTTCTCTACATTTACCATTGGATGATAAACGAAAATCTTGCCTATTAGATGAAAATCCTTTTCCGTTTCATCACTTTTACTCACTCACTCATTTTTCGCGAGAATTATCGCAGAACAATTACAAAATTGTATGGCCGCGCCGGGATTCGAACCCAGAATAGTAACAATAATAGCCGCAGGGATGCGCTTACTCTAGCCACACCACCACGCTATCTGTATGAAAGCATTAGGTTATTTGTTCTACATAAGCTACTACCATTTGCATTGAAGATGCCACGAAAAGACTCTAATATGAAAGAAAAAGAGCAAACCAACGTTTTGCGGCAGTCGAAGTGAGCGAAAATGGTTATCACTCTCCAGGCTGTTTTTCTTTCACGAAAAGCGATCCTATGCTCCTGAGAATGAGTGAGCGATACGAACCCTGGAATGATTACATGGGGACGGGATCTAGAACTGGAACCAACTTCCTTGATAGATAAAATAATTCATAAACATAATAATCGTAAGTGGATAGCTATTCTGCTTTCTAAAAAATCATCTATACATCCATACCCATACAATTATGATAATATTTTTAGAGAATGTAATCAGCTGTTTCAGATGTTCCTTGAATTGTTTAAAATATTTAATAGAATGATGTGTGCTAAAGTACTGCAACTAAATTCGTTATAAATTCACGATGGTGTTTAAATCAGATGTAAAATGATTACGTAGCATATAAAGGACCCCACACATGTGTCATGATCAAAACATATTAAAATTTTAACTAAAATCGTACAGAAAATAGAACGAAAAAAATATTTTTTTTTGTGTACGTACTATCGAGGTAAAATGTACGTACAATCGAGGGTACGTACTATCGAGGGTACGCACTATCGAGGGTACGTACTATCGAGGTATGCCTGTAGTCCATTTTTAAAACCTTTCTGTTTACTTCTATCAATTGCATAACATTATGAAAGAAAACATATCACAATGGTAATAAAATTTTCCATCTTAATTTGTTTAATAATTCTATAATTGAAAATTTTCTTGATTTTTTATTAAAAAAAATACTGATGGTAAAGCAGTCAATTCGATATTCATGACCTGATATGGTGACGGAATGTACTCAAGGAATATTAAACTATCGTAAAAACTCACATATCCGAAACTTCTTTAATATTTGGAGTTCTTTTTTGAGACCCAATCAATTTCATAAGAAATAACATTACTCTATCTGAAACTTAACTGAGTTTTTCAAGTACACAGAAAGCAGCACACCTCAATTTATGGTTTTGGTGAACCATCGAAGACAGGAGTGATAGTTTTCCAGCTAACCGTATACATATATGTGATTTTTATAGGGACGATAACATTTGAAATAACTAAAAATCTGTATTGTTTTTGAAAAATCTGTATAAAATCTGTAATCTGTATCAAGTCTGTATCAACGTTAAAAAATCTGTAAAATACAGATAAATCTGTATATATGGCAGCAGCAGCAGGACTCCTGCGATGTCCATCGCTTACTGCTTCCGTCGATAAACTGACCGACCGGAGCACGAAGTGTGCGCTCTATTTATACCCTGCATCGGAATAACTTTTGCTCCAGAATTTCCCCTCCACTTTGACAGATGCTAATAGCTCTAAAAAATTGAGCGTTCTCACAAATCAGTATTGAGGAATCATGTGGTTTTAATCGATTAACTCGTTGATTATTTCCTAACTCGTTTTTTTTTGTGTTTCTGTTTCCAATCTATTATACTACAAAACTGAAATGAATACTAGATCGAATATATCTTGTTTCTATGAAAAATTACAATACAACAAATGTCATTTCTTGTTATTGATATGTTTGTTATTGCCCCAAGCTGGTCTAGTAGCGTAAATATTTGAACATATCGACATTAGGAGAGTGAATCCTGAACAAAATATGATCAGAACCCATCGAGATAGATATCGCGATAGGGAGGATATCGAGATGTAGGAAGCTCAAATGTATGTAGATTTGGGGGACTGAGGAAACTAATCGCGATTTGCATAATTGCATGATTTTTACGTGTTCTTCGTTGTTGAATGCTTTTAATATTTTTTTTTCGCTTAAAACAATGACATACACCTCGATTGCGTTTTGACGTTTTGTAAAGCGAAATCATTTTTCGGCGAGTGAGCGCCCGGATAAAAAAATACAGTACTTTGTATGGTTTAATTCATTGAAATACTATTGATTCTATGGTATACAATACAGGCTATTGTACATCTAATGTAGATTTGAGTAGTTGAAAAACACCTTTATTGTACTTACATTAAACGTACAACAAATTCAAATGTTACCAATCATTTTATTATATTTTAATTGTTTGCTTGTGTTAATAAAAGACAGAACACAATTTTGAAAAAAATATATTTGGTGGATCAAAAAATCAGTTGTGAAAATAAAAATAATTTGATTATTGAAATACTTATCATTTCGAAACAAAAAATTGAAAACAATTAAATAACAATAGCTTTCATTGTGAAAAAAGTTATTTAATTTTTCCACAAAATTTTTCTTTCGAATATTATTATTAAAATAATGAATGTTCATATTATTAACAATTGATGATGAAAAAATATTTGAAAAAAACTTTCTATTTTAACTCGTTAAAACCTAGTTTTTTATGAGCGTGTATGTTTTGTTTACGGGCAGTGAAAATGTCGAAATTGTAGACTGCCAAGGTGCAGGAAGACAAGTGTCGGAAGCGCAAGAAGTGTCTGTTTCGTTGTTGTTGGATGGGGATAAACGGTGGATCATTGGCCACTGTGCCGTGTAATGATGGTGAGTATCTACTTTCGAGCTTACATGGAATGATTTTATGCGCTGCGGGAGGAATATACTATGAACTTTCCGGGTGTTCTTGATTTTCACCAGCATTTTCCTTTTTTCTTAATTTCAATTTTTACTCAGTCAATAAGAAAGATCCCAGCGAGCAATCGCATCTGGCGAGGCGTGTGCGAATCCGCTGTCGGACTTCGTCCTTCGTTTGAAGCCAAGACATCAACACATCTGCTTCATCGCCAGTGCCAGCCAATCTGACGAAGATCCTGATTCTAGAATAATACCGGATAAAGACTTGGCTCGAGTTTGTTAGAAATCGTAAGTATTGTGGGTTCTATCGGGTGTCAAGTTAATAAATTGTTTGAATTTAATCTTGCTATATTACAGAACATCGCAATGCACACCGCCGAGGGTGCTGTGCAAGAATCGCGTCCGCGGCCAGAAAACTGACAAGGTAGATCTTCAGAAACATGTAGTGGAAATTCGGTGGCAACAGTTGCGTAATTTTCTACATTCGTAGAAAGTCAACCTGCATCAATTCAGAAAAAAAATGAAATCCATTTCAAATTCGCAAATCGCAAATATTTAGCATTTATTGCTAAGACAAAACAATATTATATTTTCTATGTGCTAGTCGCAGTAACTAAACTAAAGTTCAATTAAAATCAAATTAAAATTGAATTGAAATTCAATTATAATTTAATAAAAAATTAAAACCAAACTTAAATTCAATTAGGATTTATAAAAACTTCATTGAAATTTATTGAAATTTTATTAATTCTCTATAAAAAATCAGTTTAAAATAAATTAAAATTTAATTAGAGATAATTGAAAAGTTAATTAAGATACCATTAAAATTAAATTTAAGTTATATTAATAATTTTAGATAGAAATATATCAAAATGAAATTATGAATAATTAAAATTAAATACCATGTATCAATAAAATAAATTGTAAAACATAAAATTGTGTTGTATTTCTATTGTAGTATTAGAGTGAAATTAATTATAAGTCTTATTGTATTTCTGTAGTAAAACAAAAGGAAAAAGTATGAGGAAACATTTAAAACACATTGTTTTCTATTGTTTTGTCCTTAGAAATCATCCCATAGAAGAACCGTAAAATCAATTGTTTTGCTCTGAATTTAGTATGGAAAATTTTCGATTTTTTTATTGTAAAGATACATAACAACCCCCATTTTTTATTGTAAAAGTTCCATTTACCATAAATTTTATCGTGGAAAACCATTATTTCTTATGTGATTTTATTGTCAGAATTACATTATATTCAATGGTAATATTTGTGTTTTAAATGGTGTTGTTACAGTAAAATTAATTATATTTTAATGATATTTTTTATCCGGGCGAAGCGATGCTATTCTGTCCCAGAAACTCAAGCGCGATGCTCTCCCTAGTAGGGAGGAGGAAAGGAGGCTTCCTGGCTTCTTGAAAGGAGGCTTCCTGGCCTATTGAAAGGAGGCTTCCTGGCCTCTTGAAAGGAGGCTTCCTGGCCTCTTGAAAGCTTCCTGGCCTCTTGAAAGGACTCCCTACAGAATCGCAAGCGAGTTAGCTGGTGCTTGAAACCTCGATGATTGAGATTTGAGTATGATTCTACCAACACTGCCAGCAAGGTTCACTTCCGACGAGATTCACACGGAAAAATACAATAAATAGATATTTTCATTTTGTCAGTATTTTGTTTGATTGAATGCTGTCATCTGATTATAAGCCGAGTTAGTGCTCTTCTGGATTGTTCCACAATTTGTTGAGTCTACAACGAGGCACTGAGGGCGAGCAGACCTTTAATGTGAACATATTTATTGAAAAGCTGAAATCAAATTGTGGAAGTGAATGAAAAAATGTTTAATGTATGATCTAGATTTAATCGTATGAATTTGGCGAGATGTATGATGATCCATGCAATTATTCAGAGGATTCATACAAAAATGGTAAAATAGAGGGAGGGGTAATGAAATGGTTAAATTTGCGTCACGTAATTAGTGGACTTTCTTTAATGAAAATTCCTACGTTTACGCCATGCGAAACCTGATATATTTTTATCTCCATAGTTTTTTTTTGGTATTTAAGAAAACACAATGTTTTTTTAGTATGAAAATTCACACTCCTAGGTCACCCTCCCCTTCAGAGCTACGTAATCTTTAAACATTCCATAATATACTTTCAATAAATATCAACTAAATACTATTTGAGATCTTATTTGTGTTAATAAATACTTGAAACACATTTATTGGAAAAGTGCGTACTCTTACCCCACCGGTGGGGTAAGAGTGCGTTTTTTAGGTGTCTTGCAATAAGGGTTCTGCTAAAACGAATTTAATTAATTCCATTATTTTTTCCACTGGGTAACATAAAGGAAGAGTATACGAATCGTCGACATTGATTTGATATGCAGAAGCTTGTTTCATAAGGTCCCCATGTTCGATTGAAAACTAAGTGCGTACTCTTGCCCCACTCTACTCTATTGAATTTAAAGAAATCCCCCATTCTTCTAAATGAAAGATAACTAATGAAATAATTTATTTTTCATTGAAACTAGTGTGTCTGAACTTTGAATATTCGCGAAAATTGGAATCTATTTTGATCTATTTTGTGTTATTTCATTTTATAGGATGAAGCTGAGAAAAGTTAAAGATTCTGAATGATTGTATTTGAGAGACGCAGGATGCTAAGAAGCAAAGAATCAAAATTGAATAAAACCCATAACCAGTATCAGTGATGCGTGTGTGTGTGTGTGTGTGTGTGTGTGTGTGTCCAAACTAACCCCCACTGTCTGGCAGTGATGTTATGGAAGAAAGCTGTCTGTTTTACAATTTTACAGTCAGATTTAATCCGGGAGTTAGAAAGTGTTAGCTCTATTGCAGCTCCAGTGACCCGTTTCAGACTGCCTGGTATTTCATTACCAGTCCGAGGTCACTTTTGCTTACAATAAGCCCCGCCTGTTTATGCTACCATTTTCAAATGGATAATGGACCCATAAACAAACTTCTGGATTCTCCAATCCAGCGCGTATTTAGTTTTGAAATTGCAATCGTATCAATACACTTAAAATACATGGAAAAGTAGTAAATCCATATCGGAACAATCTCACCAATTTTATCCACTGTGAACAATAAGCTGGAAATAATCTGGTTGGGAGGAGTTCTGGATCTGTACTTCACACTCGATCCGTGTTGCACCCGAGGCCTGCGGCGACTTCATAACATCACTCACAAATTTCCACTAAAGCCACTATCCTTGCCACAATCACTAACGCACACCTTCAAATCTATCTTTTATGAACTAACTTAAAATATCACGCGTATACCAATTGGCGTTTATTAAAAATTTCTGAGAGTCTTCATCAGCCAAAATAGAAAAAAAAATCAAGCGATGAAAAATTTTGACATCCGTCGCGCGCGGCACACTACGATTCCATAACAACCCCATAACCAGTATCAGTGATGCAACACCGAAAATGTTTCGTCGAACGCAATTGAGAACAGTATACTGCAATATACTGCAATTTCTCATTTTCAATAAGAGATGTCACGCGATGTTTACATATCCGCCCCTTTCATTAGGGTAAATCACTACTTGGGCATATGGACCCGATTCCCGGCTCTCTGCACAGAAAACTAATTATTTATACTGTTTGGAAGTCGTAGGTTTATGATTGATGATTTCAAAAAGTGAAAAAAATATTGTTTTTGGGTGTATGTAAGGAATTTGGATGAGTGAATAGGAGAGAGTGGGGAGAATAGATCCCCTTTTCTGATTTCCGATGTATAACAGCCAAAATAAATAAAAATACGGGATTTCCACACAGACTCTCTAAAAAATATAGAAATATATATAAATTTATAACTTTACTGATGTATGACAGTCCTTAAACTATTGTTGTTATTGATACACAATCGATTTTTTGAAATGCTGTCGAAAAACGACTTTTAAAGTACAGTAGACATTCGATAACTGCAAGTCATTTAACTGCAATTCGATAGTTGCAACAGTTTTGCAGTTATTGGACCGCTAAACTTCAAACTGGTGTCAAACTCAATGACAGCTGCATTCGCTGCACATTTAGATGCACTTTTATTGCATCTGACGTCGATTGACAACCGTTTGTCGTCTAGAATGCGTTGCAGTTATCGAACGGCATTCGTTAACTGAAAAGTAAACATTTTGTAAATGTAAGTAAACTGTTTAGTAAATTGTAATTGCATTGATCAATTTCTTTTAAGGTGACTCGAGATGGCACTACACACCGTGTTATTTTTCCTATCTTTTGTCTCTTTCTAGCATTGTCACCTCGTAACTTCTGAGCGGCGTATCTCGGTTTTCAGTTGTTTGATGTAACTGTAAATGTATCAGCGTGTAGTTTGCGAGTAAGCACGCGCCGGTGATACTTTTTTAAAATCATATTTGTTTTAGAAAAAAAGTTAAGCATTCAATGATGGAAATGATGCCGATTTGATGGTTGTTCGTGCTTCCCGTGTCACCTTAATCGATTACTTATTTTGGTAATAACTTAAGTCCCAAACCCAAACGTGATTAATGCTTCTGGCGCTACATCTTGCCTTGCCTTATCACCTGAAACCATAAAATCTATGGCAAACTGCTGAAAACCGCTGCAATGATGAGAGGAAAACGTCGACGAAGAGAAATCGATCAATGCAGTTACGCCCTAACGATCCTAAGCGTGAGACTCACCTATCTCGTCCGAGTTCCATACAGGAGAAACGTCCATGGAACCAATAGAGGAATGATCGATTGCTTTCGGTATTGTGTCAAATATTACCGAATGAAAAAATAATGCCGCGACTGCCATTCCGTCCAATCTTTTCACAAGTCCCATATTGTCTAGTGGTTAGGATATCCGGCTCTCACCCGGAAGGCCCGGGTTCGATTCCCGGTATGGGAAACTTTTTGCTTGTAAATGTTATTTTACTAACCAACAGGTTTCGAGAGTTTTCCCAATTTTCACCAAACTTGAAGTGAGCTTCATGCTAAACACTGAAAATAATTGACAATAACGGATTATTACATAACGCTGAAATTGACAACTTGCAGCACCCACCCACCCGCTCGTGACTTTATTTTATGGAAGATTGTATGGACCGCATCGCTCGGAAAGACCTTCTCCCACTCCCTAAAGCTTTAAGTAATTTGTAAGTGGGCCCTTTTAGAATCTTTTATTTTCCCGAGTAGCATGATTCCAGTGAGTTTGGGTGCAGTAACTTCATTGTAAATAAATATAAATGCATGTGAGTGACAGTAAGCTGGTTGAAACATGCTGCTTAATATGTGAGTTGTGAGTTTATTTTTCTGCAAATAGCCAAAACAATCCCAGTCAACCATTATTTATTAGTAAAGACTAAACAGGATATCATTCGAAAGCTGAATAATAAAAGAAGCGAAAATAACATTGACATAGAACAATTATATAGGGGAACAATTTTCTAATGCCATCTCACCGAACATATGTTCATCTCATCTCATCTACTAACATGCTGAAAAAAATACTAAAACAATAAATAAATCAAATTTCTTTTTATTGTTTTGTTTTTGATAAGGAGATTCCAGGAGCAGTAACCCTGTATAAGGCAGTGCTTGTGAAACGCTTGTATGTTTCTCACGGTTTATATTCATTAATGCAAGTTATGACTTTTTTTCATTCCTCCACAATAAAAGAACCACTGGTAGGTAATTACGCAACACTTACAGGAGGTTGAAAGAAATGTAACGATCCAAACAACATTTTCAGATGCTCCAGACAAAAGTGAGATTGAAGGAAATATAACACAATGTAACTAATGGATTTTCCCTAATCGATCGTTATTGCTTAATTTACCTTACAGAGAGAAAGTCGACTTAGTCAACAGAATATTGTGGTTCGGAAATATTTCATTATACGATGTGTTCCTACAAGCTGCACTACAAATTATGGAGCAATGGAATTTTCGATAAAGTATCAATAACTTGGGACTGCATTTATTGATTTTAAACTTTGTGGTAAATATGAACTCAATCGGGGATGCTTTTCGTTATCATTCAATCATCGTATCAGGTAATATGCAACACCTAGTATCACTAGCATCCAATCTACGAGGTTTATTTCACCAATGCTGTTCTAAACGCAGTGCACATTCTAAGATAAAACTTATTTCGTGGTCTTGAAGCATTTGAATTGATTATTCTCCATATCAAATCCAAACAATATCACCCACCTCGGCCAACATCGAGATAATACATCCACGCGCAAATCATACTTCATCTTTCCACATTTCAGAACTCATCACCAGTACTGCTTTGAGCAACGCTTCGACATCAACGGCGCCGTGGCTTAGTTGGTTAAAGCGCCTGTCTAGTAAACAGGAGATCGTGAGTTCGAATCTCGCCGGAGCCTAGTTGTGATATTTTTTTTTTCTCGTTCCATTATTCGTTCCTCGCCTTACTTTCTTAATTGAAAAGCTTTCTTCATCACTTTCTCACGAAATGTGCGCGAAAATCGCAGGCAACGTGACGATAGAAAGCAGCAAATTGGACAAATCGTTCGAAAGCACGCACCGTGATAATCGTTCCAACACAGTTACATCGTTCCATCTCACACACTCGCAGTGGCCCTTCCTTGGCTCCGCCCACTATCTCCACCGGGCACTAGTGTTGGTAATGAGGGGAAGTAATCCGGCACACAACCAAAACCATCGGCATCGAGTTCATTCGCACGTGAGCGCCCGATGAACCGAGCGGGACTCATTTTCCAAGACCCACTCAATTCATCGCCGAATGAGTGCGATGTTGCGTTTGATTCAGAAAACTTTTCCACCGCATTTCCCGCTGACGTGTCAAAGAGCGGGTAGCCGAGGAAAGGTTTTTGTTGTTGTCATCTGGTTTGATGCGAGCGAACTGTTAGCCGGCACGCTTGTGTTTGTGCGGCAAACGTGGTGGGACACGACAACCAGAACGAGCTGAATTGCTTTGGCACGCAGCAGTTGGACGATAAACTTCATCGACGAAGGAACGACAATCCTGTCGCTACTGCTGCTGCTGCTGCTGCTGCTGTGGTGCTTGCAAGCGATCTTTTTTTCTGCAGTCTGGCTGCGTACGGTCCGTCGCTTGAATTTTGTATTCTTGTTGGAATTCCTGGCAGAAAAACGAACGGCTGTCGATTTGTTTACATAAGCTATGAGTTTTATATTTTGTGAATGAAACTCGTGAAGTGAAGTGTTCAGGCCGTCCGTTGAACGTACGAATCGTTATTTTTCTGACTTTCAACCGCGGAGACCGTCATTTAGATGTCGAGAAGCGCGGCCAATCAGCCACTGTCGTTCGAATCAGCTTGCAATCAATCTCAATTTGCTGAGTAGATGAGGATTGTGAGTGATGGACTAACACCCAGTCTTCGATAAGCAGAACGTACATCAGACGATGCACGCATCGTAAACTTCAAAGCAGCTGAAATTTCGATTTTTTTTTTCTCTAAAAGCCATCTCAAACAAAACAATGTTTCAGAACATCACGAAATAGTCATCGCAGGTGCTCGAGGGGACACGTGTTCGTGAAAATGAAAGCGATTTGACAAAATTTAAACGCGGACGACACTCCCGGCGGTCATTGCCCGGATGAAAATAGTCGATCGTAAAACGGATTTTTATTCTCTCGGATTAGATCAAACTTCTTGTTTTCGGCTTGGTAAATTACATCAGGCGGACCAGTAAGGTTTCACACCTACGATCGGGTTTTTTGTTAGATACATGGGATTACCTGAAGCCGACGATAGAGAAATCGCGCACTTTTGAGTGATTGATTGGTGCTTTGACATGGGTTGTTGAGTAAATCTTCAGTTCTCACTGCGATTCAGCCACTAGGTGAATGTTCTTAGGAATAGATGTCTCAATTTATTGCGAGAGACCACTGACGACTTGGGATTGTCATATGATTATACGACGTTCCACATTAATAAGCATGTTTATTGCGTTGATTTTAGTGCTCCCAAATGTGTCTTTCTCTATGTATGTATTTGGGAAAAGTTTAGTATATGACAGAATGTATAATCCCATAAGAATTTCTTTGAGCAACATGGAACAAATCTTTTTTCCTATGAGTTACTGTTTCCAAAAATAGATTTCATTGGGTAGCTTTTGGCAAACTACCATATCGACATATGCGAGTCATTGCTCAAGAACAATTCCAATAAGATTGGCCATATCCAGAATCAGAATGTAAAGAAGCAATTTCGGTGTGGTGTGGTATGGTGTCGAGCAAACCAAATACTTCTATAGAAATACAAAATTACCCATACTTATGAAAGCTTCTGTAATTCTATCCAGCGGCTTGAATTTTCAACAGTTTGAAAATGGAGATATTATTGAAATTTTACAAGTCTCTAGTAAAATAGAATGAATCTGTAAATATACATGAGTTCTACATTTAACATGAAGGTTGCGTATTGACAAATCCAAGTGATAAGAAGAAGAAAACATGCGATGGTGAGAAACAACAAAATCGTTCATGGCGAAGTATACGGCGGCGATTTTAAAATGTCCGTATAAAATTAAAAATCAATTCTAATTAAAAACTAATCAATGTAAAGTGCGAGAAAAATGGAAATCTATATTTTAGGTGCATTAAACGAAAAAAAATCTTTTTTTTTTTGGAATAGTGGGTTCTAAATCTAGCTTTTCATTTTTCTCGCACTTTACATTTATTAGTTTTTAATTAGAATACCTTTAGAATTTTATACGAACATTTTAAAATCGCCGCCGTATACTTCGCCATGAACGATTTTGTTGTTTCTCACCATCGCATGTCTTCTTCTTTTTATGGTACACTAAAAAATACAGGAAGATTGAGAGGGCATCATTTACCTAGGTCGTTATTATCTGACAAAACTTTGATAGGGTCGGTGTTATAAAAACGGGAGGAGCTGACAAGATACAAAGGAAAAGTAACATTTCATATACAATAGTAGAAACATATTTATTTTAATAATTTTTACCATATATTTTTAATGACACACGGTGATCTGGTGACGCTGATTCCTTGAAGCTGAGGTCCTTCGGTCAGGGACACTGTGAACTATTTTTCAAATAATGTAATCTCAATCTAAACATTACTATTCCCTTCTCAGCTGAAACAAGTGTTGCTGGTGAAGTTTATTTCACACCAAGGATCAATTTGCACTCCTCTGATTTTCATAAATTTCAACGTTTTTTCTATACTTATTCTTAATATTTCCATACTACGGAGCTCCATGTATTTTAAATAATCTCGCATAACATGTATAAACAATCATCTTGTCAACGATTTACCTAACCAAATGACAATTATTGATCTTCATTTTCAGAAACATTGGGTGCTGACGAAGATTCTGAAGCAGCATCACACTACAAAGTCTAATATTACTACAATTTATTATTTCAGAAATATGCCGCGCAGATTGCAAAATCAATGCAATTGTTTTGTCAAAACTATCTATTCATATTACATTCAAGAACAAAACATCACCTATTACAATATCACCTCCAATAAAAACATAATATTTACGCTTTTTCGCCAAGAAAAGCACCCTTAATAACCCATCAAACTCCAACTCCAGATACCTATGAAAGTTCTCCGCATCTTCTTAAGTAGGTATCTAATCAACACTTCCCACCCAAATCCTCACTGATCGTAAGGACCTGGCCAGGTGTTGAACAAAGGGATCGTTGAATGAAAAACATGCCAAGCCCCAGGCTGTTTTTCTGGCGCATCTAACGTCCCTATCGACAGCCAACCCAGGATAGTGTGCGGTCAGTTATGCTATGCTATGCTATGCTATCACATGTCTTCTTCTTTTTATCTCTTGGATTCGTCAATAGAGAAGTCAAAATTTTTTATCGATCGATTAATCGATTAACAAGCTCAATAATCGAGTAATTTTTAATCGATTGGATTCTTATCAATAATCGAAATAATCGGTTAGTTTGCTCGATTAGCACTTTGATTACAGGCCGGACTCGATTATCCGGAGTGTTGAAAAAAATTTCACTCCGTATAATCGAACCCTCCGGATAATCGAGCCATTTTTTTGTTGTTGCTGAAAATTTAACTTTTGCTCAAATAATCTTTATTTTGGTTATATAACATCTAATAAAATATCCCGTTGGTCCGTTCATGGATTCTGACTACCGTTAGAGGTCAACGCCGATCCGAAAATCGTCGGCGCCAACGTTTGTCATCATTTTGATCGGCGATGACTTTGCGATTTTTTTATTACGTTCATTTTTTCAAGTTTTTTTTCAGGATATTTTAAGACATTAACGCGAGAATCCTTTTAATTTTCCCGGAATAATCTAATGAGCTGTCCCAGGAGATTCTTCCGTTTTTCGTATTTTCAACAGGAATTGCTCTAGTTTTCACGGGAATTTCTTTGAAATTTTCACGGGAAATTGTTTAGGAGTTTGCCTATGCCACCGGGCATGCATGCTTCGATTTTAACAGAATTTCCTTGTGTTTTTTTAAGTTTCACAAAAACTGTTTCCAACGGAATTTCAACTGGATTTTTTACGGAGTTTCTTTGGATTTCTACGTGAATTTCCTTATGTTGTTTATTAGTAACTAGTTTATTTGTGGACGCAGTAGCGCCCGTAGCAAGTGTTTTTTTCTATACAAACGGTTCATTAATTCATGCATTAAAAAAAAAACAAAATTTTCAACGTCTGTTGTCTGTGATTTTTTTCATCAAATGCTGTGTCTGGTTGTCTAAGGTTGTCACTGGTTTTGTTTTCTGCATCTGATAGTAAAAAGAATTGAAGTGTGAAATATTTTATTTTTTGTGAGAATTTCCCCGCGTGCTGCGTCTGGTTGGCTAGTCACCGGACAGACAAACAGGGCTATTATATATATTATATATAGTATGCTTCGGAAATTCCACGTGAAAATTTTCAAAAGACGATGGGTCGTTTGGTTGAAAGTCATTTGACCGAATAATACGTTAAGCCGAAAGCTATCTAGCCGAATTCCATTTGTCTAATACTGTTATTATGTGGAAAATGGTTTGGCGGTACGACCAAACTAGTCATTTGGCTGAAAAAGCCGTATGCCCTAACAGGTCGAATAGGCCTTGTCATCGAAAATTCCATTTGACCGAAACGGTAGTTTAGCAGGAAGGGCAATTTGGCCGAAAATGTTATTCGGTTGATCGAAAAATACGGCGAAAAACGTTGCCCCGTTCATGCAAACGCCGTTTTCGAACAAATGAGCTGTCGGAGCAAACGTCTTTTTCGGCCAAATTATCAGTTGGACTGTATGATCTTCACCCGTACGTCGCAAACCGTTTTCGACCTTATGTCACCTCGTCCGGCCAAGCAGCATTTTCGGCCAAACGTTTTTTTTCGGCAGCTCGGGCAAACAACACCATATGTTCATTTCAGACAAAAATGGCCCTTTTCTACCAAACGACCTTCTAGGCCTTTTTGGCTAAATGACGTATTCGATTAGACGATTTTTCAGTCAAATGACCTGTTCGGCCGACCTGATTTTATGCCAGTCGAGATTCGGAATAATGACATATTCGGCCAAACAACAAACGGCCCTTTCCCCGTCAAAACATTTGATTTCAACGTGAAATTCTGTGGATTTCAACAAGAAATCCGTGGAAATCTACGCAGGTAATTCTTCAAGATTCTCAAAGGAAATTCTTTGTAATTCACCCGGAAAATTTCTAGAATTTGCTGTTAGTAGCGTCAGTCGGCCACTGAGTGATTCTTTAGAAAATAAAAATACTCATCTTATAGTTTAGGGAAGATCCATTAATTACGCAACGCAAAAAATGGCCGTTTTCAATCCCTCCCACTATAAGCGTTACGTAATTAATGGATATTCCCTAAATACAAGGATTTTTTGTTGTTACTATGCGTACACCAGTTCCAGTGTTTGAATCTATACATGGACCACCGTTGGCGAAATAATCATTTTTTCATATAAATATTGAAGCTGTTCACAAATTACGTAACTCCGGTCAGACCGTGCGTTACGATTCATACAATCCAATTAAACCTTCCATGCAAAAAGCGTTATAAGGGGGAGGATTTCAAAATCGTCACGTGTTCTTGATTTCCGTTCCCTTAGGGTTCTTTCACAAAATTCGTAACGCTGAATTTGATTATTTTGATACCCCATTCTCCCTCTCGCCCTTTTTTATGGAAGGTTTAATTCTTTTGTACGGACCGTAACGCTTGGTCAGACTTCCTCCCTCCCCCTAAAGCGCTACGTAATTTGTGAACAGTCCTCTAGGAAAGCGAGAAAGGTACTAACATTACTAGGTGTCTTGCACATATTGGATACGTTACAGATACACACTAGGGGCGTCAGGGACTTTGTCCAAGGGCTTGACGACCCCTCCCCATGGCCACTGCGAGTTAGACCGGGACCATTGTCCTTAACCCCTAATCCCAAGGCGTTAAGCGACCCTTGCCGAGGGAATGCATGGCCAGGGGGTGAAATAATGAGCTAGGCCTTTAACGGAGCCTGTGGGGTACCTGGGCACCCTCCACAGTAATTGTCCCTTACCGCGTCATGCTGGGCTCTGGCGTGGTGGACCTCTTTTCCCGAGCAACTCGTGGGACCAAAATGGAAAAACAAGTCAATTATTCAATAAGTGGTAGTAGTGTAGGCGACAACCCCTTCGCAAGAGGTGGGTTGTTCAGGTCTCCGCCTAGGAGGCCAGAAGCAATAGTCGGCAGCTCGGTGCGCAGCGCCAGCGTGGGTCACTTAACCATCTCCCAGGCTACGCCGGTAGAGGTTATAGACGGCCCATGGGTTGTGAAGGCGATGAACCGCAAACGCGATGGGCTTTAGGCCTTCGAGGTGGCGAAGGAACAGCTGGACGCCATCATCGACTTTGCGTCATCGAAGCATAATATCAGTAAGGACCCCAAGAGGAGCTTGCTGAAACTTCGAAAGTCGATGCTGGACGCCAAGCTGGAGAGGGCGGTCGGGACGGCCAAGTGT
Source organism: Armigeres subalbatus (assembly GCF_024139115.2). Taxonomy (NCBI): domain Eukaryota; kingdom Metazoa; phylum Arthropoda; class Insecta; order Diptera; family Culicidae; genus Armigeres; species Armigeres subalbatus. The sequence continues at coordinate 211,318,346 of NC_085139.1, forward strand.
AAACCCGTGAAATCCGTGGAGTCGAGGTCTACCCAGACTGAGACCCAAGTATTCGCGGATTCGGGCAAGGTTGAATCGACCGAAGGCGTGCCAGCGAAGACGGTGGTACCAAAGTCTACCCAGACTGAGGCTCAAGTATTTGCGGGTACGTCGGGGGTGACTGCTCCAACGGAGCAGACACAAAAACAGGGGAGACAGTCTCCAGGGAATGAGCTCCCTGAGGGCAGCTCCAAAACGTGGAAGGTTACTACCCCGAACAAGGGTAGTGGGGCTGGGAAGCTGAACCCCGGCCAGGTACCTCTAAAACCGGGGGAGGAAGGACCTGGAAAGGTCCGTCCACCCAGGAAAGACGGTGGTGTGGGGTTACGGCAGGCTGAGAGTTCTCAGCCGCACCAGACCAGGGAAATAGAGGGGGATGACACTTCCTGGACCCTGGTCAAGAACAAGAAGTAAGAAGTCTAGGGTAGGCGCCAATCGCTCCAGGGGCGATGCCCTAGTCATTACGGTGGACGAGGCTAAGTACTCGGACGTCTTGAAGGCGATGAGGAGTGACGTCAAGCTCGGTAAACTCGGCGCCGACGTACGTCGAATAAGACGTACCCGGATGGGCGAGATGATCCTCAAGCTGAAGCGGGGCGTCTCGCAAAAGGGCGCCGACGGTCAAGGTGAGGGCACTCACGACGGAGGTGAATCTAAGGGATAAAGACCTGGACGAGATCATCTAAGTCGAAGAGCTCGTCACGGCACTGCGGCGACAGTGTGAAGCGGAGACGCCCACCGCAGCCGTTCGGCTACGGAAAGGTCCGGCAGGGACGCAAGTAGTATTGGTTCGGCTATCTGCAGCGGACGCCTCCATGGTAGTCAAATTAGGGAGCGTCAAGGTGGGATGGCCGGTATGCCCTGTGGGCATATATGAGCAACCCGAAGTTTGCTTCAAGTGCCTGGAACCGGGGCACAAGCAATGGGACTGCAAAGGCCCTGACAGAAGCAATCTCTGCCGACGCTGCGGATTGGAGGGACATAAGGCACAATGCTGCACGAACCCTCCCAATTGTTTGATTTGTTCCAGCAAAGCTGTGAACAGCAAGCACCCCATGGGGGGTTCGATGTGCTCGGCGTTTAAGCGTGCTGCAAAATCACAGAGCAGGTAACGCATCTGGCTTGCTCAGCCTCGCCCGAGTGTTTGGTGTGCGCAGGTTTAGAGGAAACGGCGTGCTCACGTTTTCGCGCAATGCGTGACCACTTGCTTGCCTCATGTGGTCTGGACACTACCCCGGACAACCTAGTTCGGAGGATGTGTAAAGATGAAGTTAGCTGGAACGCCGTTTTATCGGCTATCGCCCAAATCGTCTCGGAGCTACACAGAAGGTGGCGCGGGAACTCAAGGATGGCTAGTTCAGGCGCAAATAAGAGGTCCAATGGATCGGAGTCGGCTTCATGGGTCATACCGGTGGTCATGCTCTGTGGTCGAACTCGATCCTTTTATCGAACAAGTGGCCGCGCGAAGAACAACATGGTATCGTCGCTTTCGCGGCGTCGGTCAACCGGGCGGGTTCCGAGCCCGAGGACGGAAAGGGGTCCTCGTCAAGGCTGATGCAGGCGTAGGCACCGCGTCGGAAAGTCCCTCTGTGTGCTGGCGAATAGGCCCTACCGCAGAAAGGTCAATTTGGGGTGCACGCGGCATCATCATTCTTGCAATGGAAACGGTTTAGCGGGTCGGGGATGCAGTCCTGGCTCCCTCGTTTGCTGTTGGAGGTGGCCCCTAACCACGCACTTCCTGGACAACCCAGGATGTCTGTTGAGCAGATTCCCCCTCCATTGCTTAGGAAGAAAAAAAAAACATACAGACATCAGCTCAGTTCATCGTGTTGCAATATACTGTTGGCCTATTGGCCACCTATCAAAGGTTGATTTTTATTTTATGCGTGACTGCTCGGGTTTTATGCGTGCTGCTCGGGTAACTACCTCTTCCTCACCAGCTATTACTCATTCACCTACTCTTACTCACTCATTCACTCTCAATCACTCCTAATAACTCACTTACTCTTAATCGGTACTGCAAAAGATCGTGATCGTCATAAAACAGAAAGCGAAGCACCTTTTTTATATCTGGTGACCAAATGAAAAATCGTGGGTTCTTTGATCAATTTTGCATGAAAAGCAGTCATGAAAGGATACTGTGCTTTGTTTTTAATTAAAATTTCCATTTTGACGTAAACTACGTCTAAGGGGAAGACTCAGATACAGGGTGTAAAACGAAAATTTCCAAATTCGAGACCGTCACGAAATTAGGATAGATTTCCAACGATAATAGCGTCTTTATCTTTCGATGGATTTTCGACATTTGCTTATCAATCGATTCGGAAACTCTCCAACAATTTGCCAATTCTATCAATACTTTTTTTTTAACTATCATTTATTTGGAAGGCTCATTTGCCGTAAAGCGTTACGGAGCCGTAATCATGTTTTTGAATACATTTTTTCATGATTCTTATGCACTAATGTTAGTTTTGGGGATCCGAAAGACTCGCGGTTTGGTCGAGGTTAGGGAATACAATTACACAATAGGAAAGGGAGGGAATTTAGGGTGCTTGATTAATTACAATGCTGATGTTTACACAGTTGAAATCCTTGGCAATGTTTCAGATCGGTAACGAGACAAACTTTTTTGGGAGACAACGATGAGAGGAAGACATACGGAGGTATCAACGACAGATATTGAGATGTACAACCAGAGGAAGACATTCTTAAGGGATTACGACAGCAAGGGGATGGATGGACGACGATTATAATCTAACATCAGCAACTTTAAAAAATTGGTGGACAAGGGACATGTATTCGAGATCAAGACCAGCCAACACTTCCCTATAGGCTTTGGCATTCTATTAATGCTATTGATTATCAACGTTAAACTATTGAAAATGTTATTTCTTTCCAAACCAGGTGAAAATTTCAGAAATCAATCAGAATAGTCAATCGTTAGTACTTCAGACAAGAAAATTTAATCTGAGCGCTACTGATACTGACGACGATGACCGCACTACCCACACCATCGGTGAGAATAAAATTTCCGGTAGGAGCTCCGCCGATGCCGATGGTGGGACCACGATCTGCTTTTCTCGAACGAAATGGCTCGCGCGTGTGGAAGAGCTGCTTTCTTGTAGTCAACAACCTGTAGTCACGCCCCTTTGGTGAGTGTTACGGTTACACAATATTTGCACTCATACCAGACAACAAAGAGGCGGGACAAATGAGCCATCTTTATTGATTATAAGAAAACTGCTTTCCCCCGCGCGCGAGGCTTTTCATTTGAAATGTCACGGAGAGCGGTCGCATGATTGATTTTTACTGACAACGAGGTAGTGATCAGAGCAAATGCTCGGACCTCTGAATGTCCGCGCATCGATAACATCCGAGAAATGGTGCCCATTAGGGTGGTTCAAAAAATCGATTTTGCTCCACAGTGCTTATCTGATTCTTTATCATGTTCTGAGTGTTCTCTGAAAATTTGAGCTCATTTGGATTAAAACTGATTTAGCACAAGCCGTTTCAAGTTTGCATGCAAATTAGTATGAGGAAATTTATTTTTTCATTATACTGATAATGACGCTTCCTCATTAAGCGCAGGTTTAAAGAAAACCTACATAGCTAGAAGGAATACTCAAGAGCTTTCACTAAGCGAAAACCGCATCTTAATTAATTGTTCTAATAATTAGTAATCGAATTTAATCTATACAGTGGATTTCTGTAGCTTATTGCGTAACTCCTCAACAGGCAACATTGCTGCTCGTGGCGCGAAAGATAGCATACACAAATTCAGGCTACTATGTTGCACTGCACATTTCAGTGATGCCCTCAAAGAAGTTTAACGATCATGACTAGAGATTCGCATCCTGTCTTAAAATCGATTACTAATTATTGGGGCAATTAATCAACATACAGTTTCCGTTGGGTGAAAGCTGTTGAGTATTCCTTCTAGCTATGTAGGTTTTCTTTTCACCTCCGTTCAATGGGGAAGCATCATTAACAGTATAATGAAAAAATAAATTTCCCCATACTAATTTACATGCAAACTTGAAACGGCTTGTGCTAAATCAGTTTTAAATGAGCTCAAATTTTCAGGGGACACTCAGAACATGATAAAGAACCAGATAAGCACTATGGAGCAAAATCGATTTTTTGAACCACCCTAGTGCCCATCCACCAGAACATGGTCTGTCTGATTGCAAGTTTCACCATTTGGGTGTCTCCAGGTGTGCTTTCGGATATTCTTTCGTGCAAAGTAGGTACTACTGATGGCCATCCCTCTGGCAGCAGCGAAATTTACTTGCCGTATGTTGTTGTCATTGATAGCGGAGTGAAAGCTCTCCCTACCGATTATGGGACGGAAAAAGTTCTCTCTACCGACCTGAGCGTTAGCGTCTCCGATAACAAATTTCACGTCATGCTTTGGGCACTCTCCATAGGCTTTATCAAGACATTCATAAAACGCGTCCTTCACATCATCGGATTTATCGTTTGTCGGTGCGTTAACGTTGATTGGGTTGTAATTGAAGAATTTGCTTCGTATCCTCAACACACAGATTTGTTCGCTAATGGGTTTCCACCGCATCACTCGCTTCATCTGCTTGCCCATCACTACGAAACCAACTCCGTGCTCTGCTTTTCCGCCGCCGCTGTGATGATGTTATACTTGAATGCAGTGTTGGTCGTGGGGTCCACGGCTCGGAATTCACGTTCTCCGGATCTAGGCCATCGGACTTCTTGAATAGCGGCCACGTTCACTCAAACCTTCTGCAGCTCACGAGCCAGAAGGCTCACTCGTCCAGGTTCATTTAGGGTCCTGACATTCCAGGTACCGAGTCCTTATTTCGTTGCCGGGTCGGTTGCCAAAAATAACGTTCTCTTTTTCTTCTATCTCCATTTTTCGTAGTATTTGAGAGGCTTCAGTAAGCTACCTTACCGGGGTCGCGTTACCTACATCGCGCTGGTGGGGCTGCCTCCTTAGGTATAGCTGACGCGATACAGCATTTCGTTGATCAGCCGCTGGGTACCAGGCAGAAGCTGTTTGAGCCGCACCTTCTTTGTAGAATTGTTCAAATTTCCGATTGACGTGTGTAATAATTGGGTAAGTATGACCTGAGCTACGCTGAGACTCCCAAAATTAATGGCCTCAGGGTCGGCACGCTCACCTCAAGCTACTCGCGGGCAGGGAACTCTCGCAATCAAAATGTAGAGAAAACCACAGAGCTTCACAATGCGACACTTTATTCTCTCCACTCTTTCACTCTTTCTTAAGCCTAGCTAACATGTCTTCCTTGGCGCCCCTCTTCCTGGCAGCACTCCACCACTTCACTTCTTCCTTTTCTAACTCCTATCTTTCTTCGTCCTTTACCTAGCTCTCCTTCCGTCCTCCCTTGTCTTCAATCTTCGTTGCAAGAGCATCCATGCCGGCGTCGGCGGCTTTCTTCCTCCTCGGTACGGAATCTTCACTTCCTTCGCCCTTCAACGGCCTACTTAGCGTTGGTGACTTTTGCCTACGTGCAGTTTTCGAAAGGAAAGTGCTGCGTACCATCTACCGTGGGGCATCGAAATCCGTACACTTAAGCACCTTAGTATATGAAAAAGTCATTAGAAAATAGGAATCAAATGTAAATAAAACGTTTGTGATTGACACTGGCGCATGAAGCCTTTTACTTTTGAAGTGTTTCACATTTACTCATTAAAAACTACGAAAAACATGATAAAATAATGAATTTAATCAACTACTCCTGACTCGAAATCCGTCCACCGTGGACGGATTTCGAATCAAAGGATCAAAATCCGTACAGCTATTTCTTAACTAAATATTTAAATTGAAACAGCCTGATTGACTAAACTACCACTGTAAATAGTTCGATATGCACCTTAAGAAGCGATCCCTTCGATTTGTATTCCGCTTATCTTATGTAATGATTTGCAATTAGCAATTAAAACACAGTTACTTTTGGTGCATTTATGCTCTACCCGAAAACAAAATGGCGGCACAAACTCCGCGTTTGGTGGGTGGAGATTTGTTTTTGATTTTTGTGGTTTTAATTTCAAAGCCTTTTTACCAATTCTATGCCCTAAAAACTTACTGTCAAGTATCTGAACAGGATAAGATTAATTATTTCTACATTATTTACCTTTAACCTCCTTTAATTTATTGATATCTCATGAAGTGGACGGATTTCGGTGCTGTACGGATTTTGGTCCCGCACGGTATGGCACAATATTTTAAATCGCGAAAACCAGATTGAAATCCCAAGAGAATTGTACTTATCGCAAACAAATCTGATAATTGCTGCCACAGACCCATACAGTCACCACCTCAGTTCGTCAGACTGAGTCGACTAATGACACATTCCAGCGTAACGCGACACCATGAGGAGCCGACTTTCAGCGAGAAATTAGGTCTGCATTCGAAAATTAGCTTCGGGGACATATGATTAAACAGGTGTAAAATTATCCTTACTAAATTGCCTTTTCGATAGAATATTCATTTTGAGTTTTTTCACTTTGAATATGAGAAATGTAACGCGCTGCATTCGTAACGCGACACCATCGCTGAATTGCACTGAATTGCATTTTGAAATGCAAGTGCGTTTTTCAGCTCAGTGTGATGACCCACCTTTAATTGCGGAGCGGCGGCAAAGTCGTAATGTATTTCCGACAGGTTAGTATGACACTCCGAAAATCAAACCGAAAATACTAATCCTCAAACGAAATCGTATCCAACCATGTAAATTCCCCTTAACGAGCAGCAGCGCATACCTGACGCGTGTTGGAAATTAATAAATGACAATCAAGTGCTTAAAAAACAGACTAGCCAATGTACCTCTTTCCTTCCCGCAATAATGGAACAAGCACCCCCACTACAGCCATCGATGCAGGTGTATCCTGTACAACAGCTAGTGTAACAGCGGGCTTTGCAGCATCATTCGTTGCAGCGGCATCCAGTGCAACAGCTTTCAATGCAGCCGCAGTCGGAGCAACAGTCGGAGCCACAGCATCCAATGCTGCAGCCCTCAATGAAGCAGTATTCGGTACAGAAATCTGTGATGCAGCAGTCTTCGGTACGGCAGCTTCAAGTTCAACAACCTTTAGTTTCGCTACAGAAGATTCCAGTACAGCAGCTTCCAGGGCAGCAGCCTCCTGCGGAGCAGCTTTCGGTACGGCAGCCTCAAGTGGAGCAGTCTCCGGTGCGGACGCTTTCGGTACAGCAGTTTCCAGTGCAGCAGCCTCAAATGCAGCAATCTTTAGTGCAGCAGTTTCCATTACTGCAGATTTCGGTGCCACAGTCTCGAGAATAACGGGCATTTGAGCCACAACTCTCAGTAGTCCAGCAGCCCTCAGTGAGCGATTTCCCAATACCTTTGCGAGTTCCGCCACCGAACCGGAATGAAGCAGAGAGAGGAGTAGAGCTTCAGCATACGCAACAACAGCTAGCCTCACGTCAATCTTTAGCTCGAGATCTTCCCATGTTCTCTGAAGACCCAGCAGAATGGCCGATATTTATCTTCAATTTTGACTACACAACGAGAACATGTGGCTACACTCACGGAGAGAACATGGTTCGTCTTCAGAAGTGCCTTCGAGAGCGTGCTCTAGATAGCGTTCGAAGTCGGTTGGTATTTCCAGCGGCGGTGCCGCAAGTAATAGAGACATTGCGCATTAGATACGGCCGTCCGGAGTTACTAATAAACGCTTTATTGCAAAAGGTTAGAGTGATGCCAAATCTTCGAGGAGACAAGTTGGAAGGGCTGATGGAATTTGGAATGGTCTTTCAAGAGTTGTGCGACCACATTGAAGCTGCAAATGAGAGAACTCATTTATCGACCCCACCCTTCTGCAAGAGCTAATCGGAAATTACCCGCTGATCAGAAGCTAATGTGGGCAGGATACAAGCGAGGACGTTCGGCGGTGGATTTAAAAACATTCAGCGAATACATGATCGGTGTGATGCAGGGCGCTTCAAGTGTGGTTCAGTATGAATCGGACCTGGGAAGGAACAGTAGACGAGAGAAGACGAGAGCTTACGTAAACTCCCATACGAGCAACGCCAAGAAGACGTTTATTCAAGCGACAACGTAGCATAAACCGAACAGTTGTCTACATTGCGAGAAGGATAATCACAAACTCCGGGAATGCCAAGTATTCAGAGTGCTCTCAATCGACGACCGCTGGCGGCGAATACGGGCGCTGAGCTTGTGTCAAATCTGCCTGTTCAATCATGGACGTAGAGCCTGCCGTAGTAACACTAGTTGTAATGTTGGCGGATGTCAGTTCAAACATCATCCCCTGCTGCACGGCAAATGAACAACTCCAACCACTCAAGCCGTAAATAGCCATACTCATCGCCTTCTAGATTCCGGTATATTGTTCCGAATGATTCCTGTGACGTTGTATGGTAAGTCTACAAAAGTGAACACCTTTGCGTTTCTAGACGAGGGCTCGTCGTCATCTTTAATCAATAGCGACTTGGTATCACAGCTTGGTCTGGTAGGAGACTCACATCCAATCTGTCTGAAGTGGACCGGAAACACGTCGCGGGTAGAAAGGGATTCCAAGATCGTGACAATTACCATCTCGGAGCAAGAACAGAACAGATGTTACAAGCTGATAGACGCACACACGGTGCAAAACTTGAATTTACCTTCACAATTTTTCGCGTTAGAGGAGGCAAGAAAAAGATTTGCTCATTTGAAACAGTTGCCAATTCAAAGCTACTACAACGTTAGACCGGAGATTCTAATCGGTGTAGACAACCTTAAACTTGCCCTTGAAGGTGGAGGAAGGAGATGGATCCGGCCCAATCGCCGTCAAAACACGGCTAGGGTGGTGTGTCTACGGGCGTTAACATTCACGGGTGGATGAGGCATACAGCTTTCACATTTGCGGTTGTACAAGAGACGACGAATTGCACGAGACTGTTAAAAAGTTCTTCGCGGTGGAAGATAACGGAGTGAGCCCACTTGGAAGCACGCTTGGCGCAGAAGAAAAACGAGCCCAAGATTTGCTGGAGAAAACCACAAAGCGGGTCGGTAGACGTTTCGAAACTGGTCTTTTGTGGAAGGAGGAGGAAGTCGAGTTTCCAGACAGCTATGCTATGGCGCTACGAAGACACCAGTGTCTCCTAAGATGGATCATAATCCCAGTCTTCGGAAGAACATCAGCCATCAAATTCAAGAGTACGTCGAAAAGGGTTATGCACATCGGGCAACTTCTGACGAATTGGAGACGGCGGATCCGTTGGGCGCAGTTACAAACCCAAACAAACCGGGAAAGGTTCGCCTTGTATGGGACGCGACCGCAAAAGTATCTGGTGTGTCTCTGAATAGTGCATTATTAAAAGGGCCAGACCTGTTAACACTCTTGCCTGCCGTGATGTTCCGTTTCCGCCTATACTCCGTGGCCGTCAGTGCTGACATAGAGCAAATGTTCCATCAGTTAGGCATTCGGCCAGCCGATAGAAACTCACTACGGTTTCAGTGGAGTGAAAAACCTGATGAGCCGATGAAAATCTATCTAATTGACGTTGCTACGTTCGGCGCCACATGTTCGCCTGCACCGGCGCAATACGTCAAAAATTTGAACGCACAGGAACACATCCAGCAATATCCTAGAGCCGTTCAAGGGATACTAAAGAGTCACTACGTCGATGACTACCTCGACAGCTTTGGTAGCGAAAGTGAAGCATCGAAGATTTCGGCAGAAGTTCGTTTAGTCCACCACAACGGTGGATTTCATCTACGGAACTGGAGGTCAAACAGCAGGAAGGTTATGAAGGAACTCGGGGAACCGGCCGCAGTTGACACCAAAAACCTGTATGCTGAAGATGGTGAGCCAATGGATCGAGTACTCTTTTCCAATGTTTGTACTTTTTGTATAGTATCAATTATATGACTATTTTCGTAACGCGACACCATTTCAATGTCACTGTTTTTAGAGTACAAATATCTTATAAAAACTAAAATTTTCAAAGCAATACAATGTGCACTCAAAAGGGTCATTAAAAACTGTATATAATTACGTATTCACCAATACTTTTGCACCCAAATAGGTGCGATGGAGCACATTTTTGAAAATATGATTTTGGAGTATTTTTTTTCATACTAAAAGTCTGCTACTATTTGAGGTTATGGCTCTCAGTTTTCTTATGCTCAAAAACGGGTTTTACGTTTTTATCCGACGTTTCGGTTACATATATTGTACCTTTATCAAGGAGTTAACTAAGTCCCGTTTTATTGTTACAATGTCTTAGCATAGAACGTTTTGTCACAACTTTATGTTAAATCGCCCCCCTATTTTTCGGTAGAGGCTGCGAAATTTGAATTTATCCGGGCACCAGGAACTATCGTGTAGTTTTTGAGCATAAGAAGACTGAAAGCCATAACCTCAAATATCACCATCATAGTCGATCTCTCCTGACAAGTCTGCTACTTTAATTGGCTATTAAACAATGTTATCAAATCATTTTCCAATAAAAAAATGTTTTTTTTTTGTAATTCAATATGTATGTTTTCGTGTCCTACAGATATTGGATCCTAATTTTCAGTTGGAAATGTTGATCCCTTGGCGTAGAAGTGCGTGAATTGTGTCTAATATAAAACACTATGGGTGTCCACATAAGCAGACTTTTCATTTTTCTTATTACGATATAAAAGATGTATGAATTAGTGAGATAAAATTTAATTATGTGATAAATAAGGTATTGAATTCCAATAAAAGTGATAAGTAAAGTATCAATCTGAACCAATTGAACTTATTTGTCAACCAGCTACTAAGAATAAAACACATGTTTGGACTTTTTCATCAATCAAACTCAAAGACATTCTAAATTGTTCGCTTATTAATTGACACCAGAAGGCCCCCATCATTAGTCGTGAGCTGCAATTATACTCTCCATTCCATCAAAACACATAATTCAGCGCAGCATGTACGGCGGTTTTCTTCCACAATTCTAGCTCGAAACACATATCCATCTATCACAGATCCTACCGTCTTTCACTACAGTGTCCGAAAGCAAAAACTGAGATAATTTGGTCAGCTCGAATCCAAACCTCATAACATTGGAACCAGTTGATGGGAATACAAACAAACGCCCGAATCGTGGTAGACGCCCGCCTAAACGTCCAAATTGCAATGATGAACGAGGCACACTTATGTCGGACAGGAGCGCTGCTATAAATCTTGAAAATTTAGAGAATAACATCATTTCGGAATTCATATGCTGTTCGAGACACTTCATAATAATCGGTAGGTGTTTCGTCCGGAATCTATTGGAAATGTAGTTGAGAGTTGAGCGTAGAGGATAAAAAACGATGTAGACCAATCCAATGTGAAAACCTGCCCAGCAGCCGGTCGACCGAATTTCCCGGCGTATGTTTCCTCGATGATTTACCTTTACTGGCTATTAATAATATTTATTTGATAGCAGTCGCGTTCACTCGTGTTCTTCGTTGGCAGATGATGTTGGAAAGGTAAAACCGTTCCAAATCAAATATGAAGCCCCCCGGGACACAAACAAGCCAACGGTGTAGCGCTCGTATTTCAAACATATTCTGGGGACAGCTCTTTCATCTTTGGGTACAACCTCTCGTTGCGTTGGCCGTCAAGCTTGAGGCCAAGCCACGATCCATCACGATCTTGCCAACCAGTAAATGAGCACCGGCTTTTCGGAATCCGCCGCGAAGAGGCATCAACGTGTAGTACACCTGTTTATATTATAGTGCCCCGTCACGCTTGGGAGGAAATCGCACATCAAGCGAATCCAAACGAATCGACGCCAACGGAAACTTCAATGAGTTACCTGCTCGTATACACGAAAGACTTAGTGGGGTAAGAGGAGGAGCAATTCAGATTTTATATTTTAGGTTTATGTTTAATATGCGGACCTTGATGGGTTAACGATTGCCGAAATGTCTCAGCACAATTGAAAAACGAACAAAAAAAAATGATAAAATGTCAAAATCATATAAACGAACGCTCGTAACCTGATACATTTATGATCATTCTGAACGACTTTTAAAAACAAGGTGGGAGATAAAACGATATTCACAAAGAAGTTTATCACCGGTCAAGTTTCTACGAGAAACCATAATTTACGGCTTTCATCACGTTGGAACTATTGTCTCTCTCCGACTTATTTAAATGTGTCCTGTTCATAATCTGCGCATTTATGGGAAACGACGTTCAAAATTACGCAGCTGTTGTCACCCACACAGCTTCCCATAAGGTGATAACCTCCCCACTTAATTACACATCAATTCACGTCACGTTCCGGAAATAAAACCATAAAATTTAAAATGGATTATCACATTACAGTCTGCCGCCCCCTCAGCTCTTGAAGCACAAATGCTATTTGCACCTTTCTTCATCTCTGTGCCGATCGCCTGTAGGACGTCGAGAGAACCTACTACGAAGATTTGTCCCTGTGCTCATAATCAGCAAACTATCACCGTCACCATCGCTACCCCCCACAACCATCGTCGTCGTCGTCGTCTTCATCATCATCATAATTTGCTGCTCGGAAACGTGCGAGATGAAGCACCTTCCTACCCTCCACCCATGGTCGTCCATCAAATGGCCCTTCGAGAGTGCCACTTGCGTCCTGTTCTTTTCCCAAAAGTGTCCCAATCTTTTCACGTTTCCGCCCAAGCAAGGGCACCCGCATCATCTGCCGGAGGGAGGGCAATTGGGACTTGAGAGGGATAATGCGTTGAAAGACGTGTAAATACCTGAAATTGTGAAATTGTCTTCATCCTCCATTGTGTTCGCCTGTTCGTCATCATCATCCTAATAGACATTTCATTTCGCGTGGACAAGTGGCGAGTTCGGAGTTCATTCCGAACGCAGCCACGCTACATAGCATGAAGAGAAGGGTGGTTTGGGAAAAGTCTTACATTTTTCAGATCCGATGCAACGAGGCTTACCACACCACCTGCTTCTGGCGGCGGTAGAGAATTTATGATTTCTGAAGACATGCTTTTGCCTATTCCTACCAGTCCTGTTGACCAAAGTGGTTTTAGATTTCAGTGCAGGGAAAGATTTTTCTCGTTCTATCTGCCAGCTACCTTTAGTTATCACGATTTCATACACCGAGCGCACGTGAGTGTGGTTTTACGGTTATTCCCTTTGGAGCTGCTCTCGGCCTCAACTGGTCTATTGGTGGTTGTAGACATTTTGAAGAGAAGCAATTTCCCCACAACTTAGAGGGACCAGTGGCATGCAACCCTGACCGGAAGCAGATAATGTACCATTTACCTAATAACGGTGTGTGTCCAGTTTTGTACAATGTATTAGGTATTTTTTTCATGAACTATAATTAAATATGATTTCAGTATTGTAATGCACAATGTAGCGATAGTTTCTTGAAAATCAAATTTTACGTGGTTAGCTTTAAGCTGTAAATTAGATTGAATTTGATTATCAACGAATGCATGGATTATTGCTTTTAGGTCTTCAACTCATAACGTTTTTATTTAATTCTTGGTCTTCAGCTTCGCTGCACAGACTGCTGTACCTTAAATTAACTTAAACCTAATACACATCTAATTCTGTTATTGAAAACCAAGTCCTAGAAATATTAACATCAAAATCGCTTACATTCTTCACTAATTTAAAACATCTTTCTAGAGCAGCGGTTCTCAACCTGGGGTACATGTACCCCTGGGGGTACCTTTACTGGCCTCAGGGGGTACCTCGGACAAAAATGCGGAATGGCGGATGTATTGCTATTCCAATAAACACTAATTGATAATGCTTTGATAAATTGTGTAATTTTATTCGAAAACTATGTATTGTATATAATACGCAATGTGATCGGTAAATCAAAACCTATTAAATCCTGCCACTACAACCAGCACACTGTATGAAGAGCTGTGGAACAAAACGTAGAGTGATTAAAATCTAGAACCTAAAGGCTCGGAGGCCTCTATTTAAGAGGCAAAACGCCTTTTTCCGAAAAGCTAAATAGGTCCGTTGCAAGAAGCTTGGAAGTTTCCTTCTACGCAGCTCGTAAGCTTTCTTTCGTGAGGGGCCAAAGCTTTCTTTTGAGAGACTTCAAGGATTCCTTCCAAGAGGCTCGAAAGCCTCTCTCGCAGCACGCATGTTCCACATAGGTTACTGCAACTGATATGTGACCAGATTCAGTCACAATCAAGTTTCGAGATCATTTTCGAGTAACTTGTGCTGCTCGGGCTCCTTGCAAGAGGCTCGGAAGCCTCCTTTCAAGAGGCTCGACAGCCTCCTTTCAAGAGGCTCGACAGCCTCCTTTCAAGAGGCTCGGCAGCCTCCTTTCAAGAGGCTCGGCAGCCTCCTTTCAAGAGGCTCGGAAGCCTCCTTTCAAGAGGCTCGGAAGCCTCCTTTCAAGAGGCTCGGAAGCCTTCTTTGAAGAGGCTCGGAAGCCTCCTTTCAAGAGGCTCGGAAGCCTCCTTTCAAGAGGCTCGGAAGCCTCCTTTCAAGAGGCTCGGAAGCCTCCTTTCAAGAGGCTCGGAAGCCTCCTTTCAAGAGGCTCGGAAGCCTCCTTTCAAGAGGCTCCCTCCTTTCAAGAGGCTCGGAAGCCTCCTTTCAAGAGGCTCGGAAGCCTCCTTTCAAGAGGCTCGGAAGCCTCCTTTCAAGAGGCTCTAGAAGCCTCCTTTCAAGAGGCTCTAGAAGCCTCCTTTCAAGAGGCTCTAGAAGCCTCCTTTCAAGAGGCTCCCGAAGCCTCCTTTCAAGAGGCTCAGGAAGCCTCCTTTCAAGAGCTCAGGAAGCCTCCTTTCAAAACCTCAAGCCTCCTTTCAAGAGGCTCAGAGCCTCCTTTCAAGAGGCTCAGAGCCTCCTTTCAAGAGGCTCAGGAAGCCTCCTTTCAAGAGGCTCAAGCCTCCTTTCAAGAGGCTCAGAGCCTCCTTTCAAGGCTCAGAGCCTCCTTTCAAGAGGCTCAGAAGCCTCCTTTCAAGAGGCTCAGGAGCCTCCTTTCAAGAGGCTCAGAGCCTCCTTTCAAGAGGCTCCAGGAAGCCTCCTTTCAAGAGGCTCCAGAGCCTCCTTTCAAGAGGCTCAGGCCTCCTTTCAAGAGGCTCGGAAGCCTCCTTTCAAGAGGCTCAGGAAGCCTCCTTTCAAGAGGCTCAGGAAGCCTCCTTTCCAAGAGGCTCAGGAAGCCTCCTTTCAAGAGAGCTCAGAAGCCTCCTTTCAAGAGGCTCAGAGCCTCCTTTCAAGAGGCTCAGAGCCTCCTTTCAAGAGGCTCAGAAGCCTCCTTTCAAGAGGCTCAGAAGCCTCCTTTCAAGAGGCTCAGAAGCCTCCTTTCAAGAGGCTCAGAGCCTCCTTTCAAGAGGCTCAGAAGCCTCCTTTCAAGAGGCTCAGGAAGCCTCCTTTCAAGAGGCTCAGGCCTCCTTTCAAGAGGCTCAGAAGCCTCCTTTCAAGAGGCTCCAGAAGCCTCCTTTCAAGAGGCTCAGAGCCTCCTTTCAAGAGGCTCAGGCCTCCTTTCAAGAGGCTCAGGCCTCCTTTCAAGAGGCTCAGAAGCCTCCTTTCAAGAGGCTCAGAAGCCTCCTTTCAAGAGGCTCAGAAGCCTCCTTTCAAGAGGCTCAGAAGCCTCCTTTCAAGAGGCTCAGGAAGCCTCCTTTCAAGAGGCTCAGAAGCCTCCTTTCAAGAGGCTCAGGCCTCCTTTCAAGAGGCTCAGAAGCCTCCTTTCAAGAGGCTCAGAGCCTCCTTTCAAGAGGCTCGAAGCCTCCTTTCAAGAGGCTCAAGCCTCCTTTCAAGAGGCTCGAAGCCTCCTTTCAAGAGGCTCAGAAGCCTCCTTTCAAGAGGCTCAGAAGCCTCCTTTCAAGAGGCTCAGCCTCCTTTCAAGAGGCTCAGGAAGCCTCCTTTCAAGAGGCTCAGAGCCTCCTTTCAAGAGGCTCAGAAGCCTCCTTTCAAGAGGCTCAAGCCTCCTTTCAAGAGGCTCAGAAGCCTCCTTTCAAGAGGCTCCAGAAGCCTCCTTTCAAGAGGCTCGGAAGCCTCCTTTCAAGAGGCTCAGAGCCTCCTTTCAAGAGGCTCAGAAGCCTCCTTTCAA
Source organism: Armigeres subalbatus (assembly GCF_024139115.2). Classification (NCBI taxonomy): domain Eukaryota; kingdom Metazoa; phylum Arthropoda; class Insecta; order Diptera; family Culicidae; genus Armigeres; species Armigeres subalbatus. The sequence goes on from NC_085139.1 coordinate 211,334,394, forward strand.
GAGGCTCAGAGCCTCCTTTCAAGAGGCTCAGGAAGCCTCCTTTCAAGAGGCTCAGAAGCCTCCTTTCAAGAGGCTCAGAAGCCTCCTTTCAAGAGGCTCAGAAGCCTCCTTTCAAGAGGCTCAAGCCTCCTTTCAAGAGGCTCAGGAAGCCTCCTTTCAAGAGGCTCAGAAGCCTCCTTTCAAGAGGCTCAGGAAGCCTCCTTTCAAGAGGCTCAGAAGCCTCCTTTCAAGAGGCTCAGAAGCCTCCTTTCAAGAGGCTCAGGAAGCCTCCTTTCAAGAGGCTCAAGCCTCCTTTCAAGAGGCTCAGAAGCCTCCTTTCAAGAGGCTCAGAGCCTCCTTTCAAGAGGCTCAGAAGCCTCCTTTCAAGAGGCTCAGAAGCCTCCTTTCAAGAGGCTCAGAGCCTCCTTTCAAGAGGCTCGGAAGCCTCCTTTCAAGAGGCTCAGGAAGCCTCCTTTCAAGAGCTCAGGAAGCCTCCTTTCAAGAGGCTCAGGCCTCCTTTCAAGAGGCTCAGAAGCCTCCTTTCAAGAGGCTCAGGAAGCCTCCTTTCAAGAGAGCTCAGGAAGCCTCCTTTCAAGAGGCTCAGAAGCCTCCTTTCAAGAGGCTCAGAAGCCTCCTTTCAAGAGAGCTCGGAAGCCTCCTTTCAAGAGGCTCAGGAAGCCTCCTTTCAAGAGGCTCAGAAGCCTCCTTTCAAGAGGCTCAGGAAGCCTCCTTTCAAGATGCTCAGAAGCCTCCTTTCAAGAGGCTCCAGAAGCCTCCTTTCAAGAGGCTCAGGAAGCCTCCTTTCAAGAGGCTCAGGAAGCCTCCTTTCAAGAGGCTCAGAAGCCTCCTTTCAAGAGGCTCCAGAGCCTCCTTTCAAGAGGCTCCAGAGCCTCCTTTCAAGAGGCTCAGGAAGCCTCCTTTCAAGAGGCTCAGAAGCCTCCTTTCAAGAGGCTCAGGCCTCCTTTCAAGAGGCTCAGAAGCCTCCTTTCAAGAGGCTCAGGAAGCCTCCTTTCAAGAGGCTCGGAAGCCTCCTTTCAAGAGGCTCAGAAGCCTCCTTTCAAGAGGCTCAGGCCTCCTTTCAAGAGGCTCAGAAGCCTCCTTTCAAGAGGCTCAGGAAGCCTCCTTTCAAGAGGCTCTGGAAGCCTCCTTTCAAGAGGCTCGGAAGCCTCCTTTCAAGAGGCTCAGAAGCCTCCTTTCAAGAGGCTCAGAAGCCTCCTTTCAAGAGGCTCAGGAAGCCTCCTTTCAAGAGGCTCAGGAAGCCTCCTTTCAAGAGGCTCAGAAGCCTCCTTTCAAGAAGAGCTCCGGAAGCCTCCTTTTAAGAGGCTCGGAAGCCTCCTTTCAAGAGGCTCGGAAGCCTCCTTTCAAGAGCTCAGAAGCCTCCTTTCAAGAGGCTCGGAAGCCTCCTTTCAAGAGGCTCGGAAGCCTCCTTTCAAGAGGCTCGGAAGCCTCCTTTCAAGAGGCTCGGAAGCCTCCTTTCAAGAGGCTCGGAAGCCTCCTTTCAAGAGGCTCGGAAGCCTCCTTTCAAGAGGCTCGGAACCTTCCTTTACGATCGGAAAATCACCTTCGATGAATTTTTCACATTAGTTCGTCAGGAAACCTTGAACAGCTGGCAACAGAAATGGACAAATGGGGAGTTGGGTAGATGGCTGTATTCAATTCGCCCGCAAGTGTCGAAGCTTCAAAAAAAATTGAATATGGGACGAGACTTCATTCGAACCATGTGTCGTCTAATGTCCAATGACTACACTTTAAATGCACATCTTTTCAGAGTGGGGCTCTCAGAAGGAAATGTCTGTGTTTGCGGCGAGGATTATCCGGACATCGATCATGTCGTGTGGGCGTGCGAGGAGCATCGTGGCCCCAGATCTGCGCTAGCTGAACATCTCCGGGTCCGAGGAAAACAACCAAAGCTTATTAGGGAAGTGTTGTCGGGCCTTGATCTCGAGTACATGTCCCTGGTCCACCAATTTTTGAAAGTTGCTGATGTAAGACTGTAATCATTGTCTGCCCATTCCCTTGTCTGTCGTACTCAATATCGAATGTCTTCCTCTTGTTGTACATTTCAATGTCTGTCGTTAATCCCTTCCGTATGTCTTCCTCTCGTCGTTGTCTCCCAAAAAAAGTTTGTTTGTCCCGTTACAGATGTAAAAATGCGAGGAATGTCAACTTTTGAACATCACCATCGTAATTACTTAAGCACCATAAAATCCTTTCCTTTCCTACTGTATTATTGTATTCCTTAACCTCGACTAAACCGCGAGTCTTTCGGTTCCCCAAAACTAACACTATGTATAAGAATCAAAAAATGTATTGCTAAACTTGATTTCGGCTCCGTAACGCTTTATGGCAAATGAGCCTTCCAAATAAACGAAAGATAAATAAAACAGTATGGTCGTCTTCAGTGTCTCGTACTTGACTCGACTAGACTAGTCGAGTCAAGTACGAGACACTGAAGCGTGAAGACGACCTTACTGTTGAGGTCGAAATACGTATCTGTCAAAGGTACAATAAAGTAATGGAATTAAATGGAATTGTACAAACTCGTCTTATGACAAGTTTGCAATGGCTTCCAAGCACTCTTGTAGAGTAGATAATTGCCTATAAGAGCGTTATAACACTAAAAATTTTACTTAGGTTGGGTGATAAAATGAATCACGATAACCTCGGAATAATCTGCAAATAGAAATCGTATTAGATGGCGTTCATAGTACCTATATAAAGCTTTGCTGAACACTTTGATAACATAGAATATACTCTTGATTCATTTAACAATCAAAGCCGTAGTTACAGTATTTGACACATTTCCTGTTAGGTTTCGTAATGGAGAGACAAAAGATTAATTATCCTATTCTAACAGCATTCTCACATTTTATTACACCTTCAATAGTAAAGAACTTTTAAAACTGTAGAATTTTAATTGTCAGACATTTTGAGAAAAAAAGTATGGGATATTTTTATGTCTTACCTGACATTTAAACGAAACAAGGTATGCAAGCGATGTTCACAACATATTCACAGCAGCTCAATAAAAACCATCGCGTCCAAAGTTTACGATCACTTAATATGAGCAGAAGTCAGCCCTCGTGAGCATGTAGTAAAATTTTATAGAGCATTTCATTTACGGTAAGTAGATGTTTTCCTGGCGAAAACACCTCTATGCTGGTGCTATGGTCCGCCTCAGGTTTGGTTCTGTCAAATTCAGTTAGTCGGCCGGAAGATCAGGAACGGCGCGGCCATAGCAGCGCATTACTAGTGGTTGGATCGTATATGTGGCCTTTGGACGCAAATGACTCCGCGCCGAGGTTTTCGGGCAAATTAAGTTATAAAGTTTCATCTCACCGGGCTGCGGTGTATTCTGCAGAACATTCTGGGGCACGTTGAAAATATTGTCGCCTCCAATTAAAATCTTATTGGCCTTGAATTGAGGGATAATCTAATTGAAAGTGAAAATGGTTACTAGTTGCACCACGGATGTGTTTGTGCAAAAATTGGAACAGGAAAATGAATATTTTATAACATGAATTGAAATTTTATCTCACGTCTTCAGAGTTTAAATATAATCAGAGACTCATAATCAAACAACAGATATTTCAACCCAACATTTCGTGAATCGTATCTGAAGAAAACCTTTGCTATGCATCTTACAATCGTTTGTTTATGATCATTTCGCATAACTTGTAATAACTTTGCCAGCCAACTAATCTTTTTGAGTACATTACGAGTGAACATAAAGAGTGAGCCAAAAATTCGTTTATTTTGCGAATATAATTATGGCAAATTTGTTTTTCAACTAATTACCTTTTAATTTACTGTCGAGGTCAAAACGTAGACAACGCAAACTCAGGACATCAAGCGAGCTGACCGGCGAGGGAATCATCATGCAGTTTAGCACCTTTTGCAATAATTTTCGTGCAAATCGTCCCCCGAGTGGATGCTTTATCACACCGCGTCTGCTTCACATTCGCTTTCAGCCGTTGGAAGATGCGACGCTTCACGTAGCGTGTGGGTGCGACAGTGCCGTCTACTTTGTCGCTGATTTGTGATGTGACAATGCTTCTGCGGGGTGGGCTTTAGAAGAATTGTGTACTGAATTCACTTTCGGCGAAATTTCACATTCGTTAGCGGGTTAATACCTAGACTCAAGCCTTTGTTGGACTGACGGGTTAAAACATCCGAAAGGTGATTACGTTGCATGTCGTAAGTTAAGGTGAGGAATTTATTCTCAATGACGTTGGGTTGAAAATTAACGGCACCCAATCTTTAGCCAGCGATGTGACCGGTCGAGAATACTTAAGCCACCTTGATTTGGGTGAGCACAGTCTTGGCTGACTTAACAATAAGCTGGCAAAGGCCATCGAAATTTGTTGACAACGAACTGCTTTGTTTTAAATAGTATTGCAGTGACTGAATCACCATTTTGTTAACACATCATAAAGGCTATACCTCATGCTCTTCAAAGTGCGTGCAATTAAAATTTGCTGCCATGATATTTTTGGTGAAAATGTGAAAATCTCTATATATAAAAATGAGTTTGCATTTTCATGGCCAAAACTGGTACAGTTCCTCTATATATAAACACAAGAATGATTCATTCTGAATTCCTCCAGGAATTCATTCTGAGCTCTTCCAGGAAATCATTCTGAATTCCCTCAGGATTTCATTCGGAATTCCTCAAAGGAATTCATTCTGAATTCCTCAAAGGATTTCATTCTGAATTCCTCCAGGAATCCATTCCGAATTCCTTCAGAAAGGGTGGCTGGGTTCGATTCTCGGTGCCGGTCTAGGCAATTTTCGGATTGAAAATTGTCTTGACTTTCCTGGGCAAAAAAGTATCATCGTGTTGGCCTCATGATATACGAATGCAAAAATTAGTATTGAGAAGGAAGAAGAAAGAAGCAAGAAGAATGAAAGAAGAAGGAAGAAGGATGAAGGAAGAAAAATAAAGGATAAAGAAAAGGGAAAGACAGAAGAAAGAAGAAGAAAGGATGAAGAAGGGAAAGACAGAAGAAAGAATGAAGAATGAGACGAAAGAAGGAAGAAAAAAGGAAGAAAGAAGAAAGAAGAAGGAAGAGAGAAAAAAGGAGATGGAAGAAGAGAGAAGATAGAAAAAAGAAGAAAGATAGAGGAGCAAGCAAGAAGGAAGAAGGGGTAAGGTGAAGGAATAAATTCCTATTTTTCACTTTTTGCTTCTTTCTGCTTATTCGGCCTAATGACCGTTTGGCCTATTTACCTTCCCCGTAACGCTAGGTAGACACCTTTACGTGGTGTGTTACGGTGTAAGATCTACCACGTTCACATTGTCAGCTACAGGCAAATCCTGACCCAACAAATACCTTCCCCAATATCCAACTCCGTGGTACTTATGAGGGTGTCCCTGAGTCGGGGGCCTTTCGTTAAGTAGGTACTTCTTCCGCTCCAACACTTCCTTCCGCTACCAAGTTACGGTGAAGCTGGGCGTGGCCAGGAGTAGTAATCCTCATGCTTTTGTGATTTTTATTCTAGATTGAAATCAAGGACCACACCCACCTTGATTTCTGAAAGCAATTTGAATAAGGATTTCAAAAGAAAAACATGAGTATCACTAGTTTCCAATCTACGAAGTACACCGTAACTATGCTATGCTATGCTTTCTGATTATTCGGCCTAATGACCGTTTGGCCTATTTACCATTCGGTCTAGCCTTATAATCTTCGGCCAAATGGCTTGACACCAATGGCATTATTTTTTAGTCCCTTGGAAGGACTAGGTATTTATTAATTGTTTTATTCAGCGGCGCAGCCGAAATTTGTTGTAATGTATAAAGGTTTGAACAAATTTTTTCTTCTAATAATTTTGCTCTGAGGGGAGCGGGGTTTTATCCCAAAACTCCCCCCTCGTGTAGAGGTGTTCCCCGGGGCCAATCCGTAGGTCCTGGAAAAGGTTAGAACCGACAATGGACCATTTTATATTCATACTCCGCTTCTTGATCGAAAACCATGAAAAAAAAGCCGTCGAATGATTGGTTTTGGTGGTAAAACTAAAATGTCCCCTTCCACAGTTCCCCGGGGGCAATCCGTAGATCCTGGAAGCGGTCAGATCCATTAATGGTCCAATTTATACTCATACTTCGCTTTCTGATCAAAAATCACGAAAAAAAGAGCATTCGAGTTATTGGTTTTGGTGCTGCAACTTAAATGTTCCTTTCCACTGGTTTTCCGGGGGGATTCTGTAGGTCCTGAGAGCGGTCAGAGTCAATGGGTCAATGGTGCATTTTATATTCATACTTTGCTTATATGAAAGAAGAGTCGTCGAATGATTGATTTTGGTGTAAAAACTAAAATGTCCCCTTCCACAGGCTCCCCGTGGCCTATCCGTAGATCCTGGAAGCGGTCAGAACCGTCAATTGACCATTTTATATTCATACTTCGCTTCCTGATCGAAAACCATGAAAATAGAGCTGTCGAATGACTGGTTTTGGTAGTAAAACTAAAATGTCCCCTTCCACAGGTTCCCCGGGGCCAATCCGTAGATCCTGGAAGCGGTCAGAGCCGTCAATGGACTATATTATATTCATACTTCGCTTCCTGATCGGAAACCATGAAAAAAAGAGCCGTCGAATGATTGGTTTTGGTGCTTAATCTTATATGTTCCCTTCCACAGGTTCCTCGGGGGAAATCCGTGGGTCCTGGAAGCGGTCAGAACCGTCAATAATCCATTTTATTTTCGTACTTCGCTTCCTGATTGATAACCATGAATGAAGAGCTGTCGAATGGCTGGTTTTGGTGGTAAAACTTAAATGTTTCCTTCCACAGGTTCCTCGGGGCCAATCCGTAGATCCTGGAAGCGGTCAGAGCCGTCAATGGACCATTTTATATTCATACTTCGCTTCCTGATCGGAAACCATGAAAATAGAGCCAACGAATGATTGCCCAGGTAACCAGTAAGCATTATATAAAGCATTTAAGTGGCATTATATGCGCCTTTACTGCAAAGCTTTAAATGCCAATAAGCCCTTTAGTCGCCTTCAATGCTATTTTAATGCAGGTTTTGGCCCAATATATGGCTGCTTAAATGCTCAATCCTACTTTATCGATAAAGTAGAAATTTTGCTGAGTAGCATTTATTCAGCATCCGAAATGCTGATTTAATGCTTAATTTTAAAAACAAGAAAAAAGATTTTTTTTATTGGCATTTTTTTCTAATTCTTTTTTTTACATAGTTTTTTTTTCATATTATTTATATCGTTATTGTATTTTCACATATTTGAAATGGAACATAATTTTTTACTTTCTTCGAGCGGGATTCGAACTCGCGCTCTTGCCACCCGACGCTGTTGTTGTCATCGCCCTTACCAGCTGAGCCATAAGAGATAGATGGTATTGGGAATAATGTTGCCCAACATAAACACTACGCTCCTTCAGGAACATTGCAACTTAATCTAACTCATCTCAGAATTCAACCGTCACAAACGTCATACCCAGTTGCAATGAACAGCTACGGTAGTGCTGCTTTAATGCATCCATCGAAAATAGTGCAATGGAATAATTAAATGTATCTAAATTATGTAATTAGTGATAGGGTTAGGTTAACGACAAGTACTCCTGTCAATGGTCGGAATGGAAAAAAAAACATTCTGCACGTACCGATTTCTATTCTCAAATGTAAGTTCATTGGACAAATAGTTCCCGCTATATGGTTTCATATTGGAAAACGTTTGACGTATGAACACTACAGGCCTTAAAGTGGCACTAATGTAGCTGTTCCATTGCACTTAACGAAAAACAACATTATGCATTCAAAATGCTATTATAAGACTATGCCTCTCATGATTGCTTGGAAAATGCTTATTTAGAACAGCCAGGTTTTCGAAATGCTTATTTACAGCATGGAGCATATGCAATGCCAGTATAATGCTACTATAGTGCTTACTTTAATGCTTATTGGTTACCTGGGTGGTTTTGATGCTAAAACTTAAATGTCCCCTTCCACAGGTTCCCCGGGGCCAATCCGTAGGTCCTGGAAGCGGTCAGAAGCGTCAATTGACCATTTTATATTCATACTTCGCTTCTTGATCGAGAATCATGAATGAAGAGCCGTCGAATAACTGGTTTTGGTGCTAAAACTAAAATGTCCTCTTCCACAGGTTCCCCGTGGCCTTTCCGTAGATCCTGGAAGCGGTCAGTGCCGTCAATAACCATTTTATATTTATACTTCGCTTCCTAATTGGAAACCATGAAAAAAGAGCCTTCGAATGGCTGGTTTTGGTGATAAAACTTAAATGTCCCCTTCCACAGTTTACCCGGGGCCAATCCGTAGGTCCTGGAAGCGGTCAGAACCGTCAATTGACCATTTTATATCCATACTTAGCTTCTTGATCGAGAACCATGAAAAAAGAGCCGTCGAATGACTGGTTTTGGTGCTAAAACTAAAATTTCCCTTCCACAGGTTCCCCGGGGCCAATCCGTAGGTCCTGGAAGCGGTCAGAACCGTCAATGGACCATTTTATATTCATACTTCGCTTCCTGATCGGAAACCATGAAAATAGAGCCAACGAATGACTGGTTTTGATGCTAAAACTTAAATGTCCCCTTCCACAGGTTCCCCGGGGCCAATCCGTAGGTTCTGGAAGCGGTCAGAAGCGTCAATTGACCATTTTATATTCATACTTCGCTTCTTGATAGAGAGTCATGAATGAAGAGCCGTCGAATGACTGGTTTTGGTGCTAAAACTAAAATGTCTCCTTCCACAGGTTCCCCGTGGCCTTTCCGTAGATCCTGGAAGCGGTCAGTGCCGTCAATGAACCATTTTATATTCATACTTCGCTTCCTAATTGAAAACCATGAAAAAAGAGCCTTCGAATGGCTGGTTTTGGTGATAAAACTAAAATTTCCCTTCCACAGGTTCCCCGGGGCCAATCCGTAGGTCCTGGAAGCGGTCAGAACCGTCAATTGACCATTTTATATCCATACTTCGCTTCTTGATCGAGAGCCATGAAAAAAGAGCCGTCGAATGACTGGTTTTGGTGCTAAAACTAAAATTTCCCTTCCACAGGTTCCCCGGGGCTAATCCGTAGGTTCTGGAAGCGGTCAGAACCGTCAATTGACCATTTTATATTCATACTTCGCTTCTTGATCGAGAATCATGAATGAAGAGCCTTCGAATGACTGGTTTTGGTGGTAAAACTTAAATGTCCCCTTCCACAGGTACCCCGGAGACATCCCAGCGACTCCAGGATCCGTTTATTCGATTGGTTTTTCATTCTTGACACATTAGAAGCCTTCTGGAATAAAATCATAGTGGACGATCTATCATAAAGCGAGATTCAAACGAAGTTGTAGCCTGACCCCTTTGATAAGTATCGATCGGAACCGATTATTAAGAAATGGCCATATCTCACTTGATTCTGGTCCGATTCCAAATCTCAATATCTGGTTCCAATCAGCAAGAGCCCTACTTCATTTGTGGTTACTAATATTATTCAATTTTTAACCACAACTTCTCCTAATACTTACTTGATACTTGATGGGCTACAGCTCTTCGATGAACCTACGCCGAATGGAGTATCCTTCTCCACTGGACTCGATCCTGGGCCAATCGCTTCCAGTCGCCCTGAACATTGAGCGCCCTCAGGTCCCCTTCAACTGCAAAAAGCCATCGTGTACGCGGCCTTCCACGATGCCTGCGGCATCTTCCGGGTTCTCTACTAAATATAATCTTCGCTTGGCGTTCTTCCGGCATACGAACAACGTGACCAGCCCACCGTAGTCTGCCGTGTTGTATTAGCTTAATAATATCCAGCCCTTTATATACCTGGTACAATTCGTGATTCATGCGACGCCACCAGATACCGTTCTCCTGATTACCGCCGAGTATTTCCGCAGTACCTTACGCTCAAATACTCCGAGAGCTCTCCGATCAGCCTCCTTTAACGTCCATGTCTCATGACCGTATAAAGCCACCGGAAGAATAAGAGTACTATACAGCGCGAGTTTTGTTTTCGTTTGCAGACTACGGGACTTAAGCTGGTTACGAAGTCTGTAATAAGCCCTATTTGCAGCTGCAATACGCCTTTTCACCTCGCGGGTAACATCATTATCGCACGTCACTAATGTTCCAAGATACACAAATTCTTTTACCACTTCAAATTTTTCACCATCCAGCACTATTTCGCTACCACCACCACTAATGAACCCACGTTGATTGCCAGCGACCATGTACTTCGTTTTGCTGGTATTGATCGTGAGTCCAATCCTCGCTGTCTCCCTCTTAAAAGGCGCAAAAGCCTCTTCCACGGCACGGCGATCAATTCCGATAATATCGATATCGTCCGCAAATCCCAGGAGCATATGCGATTTTGTGATAATGGTACCGCTTTATTGCACGCCAGCTCTCCTAATTGCTCTCTCGAGTGCTATATTGAACAGTAGATTCGAGAGCGTATCACCCTGCTTTAATCCATCTAAGGTAACAAATGACGTCGATATTTCATCCGCAACCCTTACACTTGATTTTGATCCGTCCAACGTTATACGAATCAGCCGTATCAGTTTCGCCGGAAAACCATGTTCAAGCATAATTTGCCATAATTCATTCCGTTTCACTGAATCGTACGCCGCCTTGAAATCAATAAACAGATGATGTGTCTGCAAGTTGTACTCCCGGAATTTATCGGCCCTCACGAAAACCCGCTTGGTATTTGCCGACGAAGGACTCTCAAGAGGTCTCAATCTGTTAAACAGAATACGGGACATAATTTTGTACGCCGAATTAATGAGGGTTATTCCTCGGTAATTGGCGCACTCCAGTCTGTGCCCTTTCTTAAAGAGAGGCCAAATGAAGCCGTCCAACCAGCTAGCAGGCATTTTCTCGTCTTCCCATATTTTCGACATAATATGGTGCAGAACTTCATAAAGCTGCTCACTGTCATGTTTGAGAAGTTCAGCCGGGAGCTGGCCCTTCCCCGTAGCCTTATTGTTTTTCAGCTCTTTAACAGCTTTTTTAACCTCATCTAGTGTAGGTGACTCCACAGCTTGTCCATCGTCGCTAATATTTTGTCTGTAGACCTGTGCGCCGCCACGCCACGCCGCCGCCGCCGACACTTATTGACGTACGCCGACGCCGGTCAAGGTGTCGGCGGCGCGCCATACGCCGATTGGCTCCACGCCGCCGAATTTCGTATTTCACGCCGATGATTGGCCAACACAAAAATCACAGTATGTAGTGCGTTTGCGTCTACCGGACCAAGGCAACCTATCAGGCATTGATTAAATAGCTGTTATACCTTTAGCAGATTTATGTTTATCTCTGGCACTTTTACCGGCATTGGCGTGTTAAATGCTAGGTCATCCAAGAACTTCTTGGCAACAGACCTCCAAATCTACGAGCGTAGCGATGAACTCCTAATTTCATATGTAACTTCATGTGGAAAAACCTCATTCTGGTCGCATTGGGTGGTTCATCATCTTTTTAAAGATTTGAATGTTACATATCTTAATTGGTCTAGTGCTTATATTTGCGTCTACAAGTCAACACTATGAAAGTTGAATTTGGATTCCCAGTCTGGTAGGATTTTTTTAAACTTCCCTGACCATGGAGTATTATTGTGATAGCTTCGTGATATGCGAATTCAAAAATGGTAATTTGGCCTCTGGAGCTGGAGCACGATGGGACACGTGACCCATCAAATTGAACATTTCCTTCACTCCTCCTTGTACTTCAATTGCCAGAATTGTTCTAAAAAACGGGTTAAATTTATTTTTATAAAAAAATCCCAAAGACATTTCTTGGTTTTCCTGAAATAATGCCTAAAAGATATCCTGGAGGAAGTTCTGAAGGAATAATTGAAGAAAGTTCTTAGAGTTTTGAAGAATTTTTGGATTTATCCTCGTGGATGATTGCCTAGAGAAAATTCTGAAGGAATTCTTGGAGGAATGTCCAACAAAATTTTTAAAGAAATTTAAGAATGTCGGCAATTTCTTTAGGAGTTCTCTTGAAATTCGTACGGAGATATCCGAAATTTTGTCCTAGAATTTTGGAAGCAAACGGCGGAGAAAATTCCGAAGGAAATACTAAACGAATATCCGAGGCAGAGTAGAGACACTTATGCGAAGATAGAGAGAATCTCCTTTCAACAGTGTAATCCAACAGACTAATAAATAAATACGCAATACTTTATTTTGATAAACAATACCCATATAAATTTCTGGGATTTTTTGAAATATTTTCCGAAGGAAGTCCTGGAGAAAGTTCTGAAGGAATGAACCTGAAGAAATAGCTAAGAGTCTTGAGGAATTTCTGAATCCATTTTCGTAGTAATTTTTGGAGGATTTTCTGAAGGAATCCCTGGAGAAAATTTAGAAGGAATTCTTGGAGGAATGTCCAAAAAAAATCTTGAAGGAATCTAAGAATGTCGGTAATTCATTTGGAAATTATATCTGATATCTGAAAATTCGTCCAAGAATTTTGGAAGGAAATGGCGGAGGAAATTCCAAAAGAATTACTAGATGAATCTCCGAGGGAATGGAATGCCTTATGGAATAAATGGAAAAGTTTCAGAGGAATTCTAGGAACTTTTTTCAAATGGGCGTAATTGATTCTGACCTTGATTTTTGGAACGGCGATTGTGCTCTTAATTCAAACTATTTTGGTAAACTAATGTACTCAACAGAAAAAATAGATTGCGGACTATCCGGTAGAAACGTCAGTTGAGCGAAATTTGGTGAATAGACAGAGTATGAGTCGATTCAAAATTCAAGGTCAAATACAGTTAGGCCTATTTGAAAAAAGTTCCTAGAATTGTTAAAATAATTTCCGAAGGAATTTTTCAAAAGTATGTGTGTATGTACAGTTATCCATCATTCTGGCTTGAGTCTTGCTCTGCGTACGGCTCCACCCAATATTACAGTCGAATTTAAAGACCATTCTGCTTTCAATGCACTGCTGTATGAAGGGCAAAAAACGGAGGCGGCAGACCCGTAAGCAGAGATTCTTACGCGAAGCCCGCGGGATCTCCTTTCAACAGTGTAATCCAACAGACTATTAAATAGATTCGCAATCCTTTTTGAGCTTTTCGAGGGGTAACTCATTTGAGGAATGGCGCGTCAAATCCTTTACAACTGTGGGGAGTGTACCCATCTACATGAGTAGAAATTTTTATTTCCAATTCCAAACAGATTTTTTGAAAATTTTAAAAAATCGCATTGGAAGATGGGTGTCCGAGATTTAACGTGGACAGGCTTTAGAAGAATTTTTATAAGAACATCCAGAAGAATTTCTTAAGACATTTCCTAAGGTCCTAAGAAGTTCAAAAGCAATTCCTAAGGGAAATTTCAAAGAAAAAGCTTGTTTTATTTGTGGACGTTTTTTGAAGGAATTCATGAAAAAATTCCCGATGGAATTCCTGACAGAATTTTTGAAGGTATATTAGAATGAGTTTTTTGATGTCTTTCCGAAATAATTCCTGAATATATTTTCTAGGGAATTATTTAAGGTGTTTTCGAGAAAATCTGTAGAAATTTTCGATGGAACTCCTGCAGTAAATTCCCAAGAAATTCTTGAGAATATCCGAATATCCGCCATCTCGATAGTTTGGTAGTTTTTCTTGGCATGTAGTCTTAATTCTAGAGTCAAAACTGAGTTTGTTTCACTACTGTCCAGATTTTCGAAGAAATTCTTATAGAAAATATTTAAATTTCAATAGCTATTTGCCTGGACCATCCACTAAAAATCCTTCATTTAAAATTCTGTTCGAAAACCTCTTCAGGTTCTCTTTTGGTTATTCCTTCAAGAATAGAGTCGGAATTTCCTCCAGGAATTTCTTCGAAAATCTCTTTAGAAAAGCCACAGGAATTTATATGGATTCAGGATTTATGGATTTATATTCATGCAGGGATTCCGACAGAAAACCTTCTGAAAGGCCTTTTATTTATTTTTCAGAAACTCATTTGGAACTTCCTCCAAGAAGTCCTTAAACAATTCCTGCAGGAATATCTCCGGAACGAATCATAAGGAGGAATTTTTAAAGGAATTTTCGAAGAAACTCCTGAGGGAATTTGAGTGTTAAACTTATTGTCATTTTAAAAAAATAACACGTAAACAAATATTAAAAAAAAATGAATGAATTTACAAACAAAATTTCCGAAGATTTTCCAAAAGAATTTTAGAAGAGATTCCCGAAAGAGTTCTTAGAGGAATTTTAAAAGAAATTTGCGGAGATCTATAGGAATTTCTGGAAAAGTTGCTAAAGGAATTTCAGGAAGGAATGTTTGAAGGCATTCCTAAAGAAAATTTGGAAAAAAATCCTGGAGAAAGTTCTAAATAAATTCCAGAGAGAAATTTCGAGAGAATACCAAAAATATCTTCCTAGAGTTTCAAAAGAAATTGTTGAGGAATTACTGGAAGATTTTTTTTTAGAAATTCCAAAAACAAATTCCTGAAAGGAATTTCTAAAAAAAAAACCTAAGTCTTATTCCAAAGGTTTTTTTTCAAAAGGGATTTCCGATTATATTCCTAAATCAGTGTCCCTAGGTATTCTATAGTTCTTGAAAGATTTTCCATTGGAATTTCCTAAGAAATTCTTAAAGGAATTTTCAAAGGAACTTCTAAAAAAGTATTCCAATGAATTTCTAAAGAAATTCCTAAAAGACTTCGTAAAGGAATTTCCGAAGCAATCCCTAAATTAATTTCTTCAAAGGAACCTTTGAAGAAATTTAGGAACGAATTTACGAAGAAATACCCAAATAAATTTTCTAGGGAATTCTTAGAAGAAGTTCTGAAGGAATTCATTAGGGAACATCTTAATTAATGCTTAAAATTCCTTTTTCGAATTTTCTGAGGAATATATTGAGGAATTTCCGAACGAATTTATGGATGTGTATCCAAATTGCTTTCCAATGAACTTATGTGCTGCGATGCGACAATGTCCTAGTGGAGGATGTGAAGTAAACTTTTGCTCTGGACATACAAGCTACACCTATTAGGATGTTCACCCCATCAGTCTGACTGTAGCTAGTAATTGTACAAATAATAATAATAATAAAAAGCATCATCTGGCTTGCTGCGTGAAACGTTTTTTCTCAACTTCTCAAAAATTCTTCACGCCGATTCACGCCGCCGCCACCGCCGCCGAACATTGCTTACGGCGTGACGCCGCCGACGCCGCCGCCGCCGGTGTAAAAATGGCCTTACGCCGCCGCCGTTCACAAATACTTCGGCGCACAGGTCTATTTGTCTGTTCACCGATGCACCGTCACTTCCTCCATTCAACAAAGTCTCGAAGTGTTGCTTCCACCTGGCAGCCACTTCAGTTTTATCTGTCAGCAAATTCCCTTGTTGGTCGTTCCACATGACGGGAGATGACGCTGTCTTTCTCCGCACGCCATTAACAGACTTATAAAACCTCCGCGCTCCATTTTTTCCTGCGCCTCACTAATAACTTGTTCTTCGTACTCTTTTTTCTTCCTGCGGTGGGTTCGTTTTTTGGCTGCTCTGTCTTCCTTGTACCGATCTCTATTCGATCGGGTAGCCGACCCAAACATCCGGCTTCTGGCAACGTTCTTCTCGTCTGTCACTCTCTGACACTCCACATCGAACCAACCCGTCCTGGGTCGCCTCTGTGCAGTGCCTACCACTTCTCGTGCTGTTGTGCTCACCGCTCCATGGATCGACTTCCATAGATCGTTGATGTTGTCGCTAACATTGATTGCACTTATTCGTTCGTCGAGCTTCTGGTGGTACTCAGCCGATACTCCTTCCGCCGATATTGTAACGCTGGATATTGTAACGCATCGTTCGCTGTGATCTTTCGTTCGATACAGTTGACAACCGTGATCGAATTTTACTGACAACGAGGTAGTGATCAGAGTCAATGTTCGGACCTCTGAATGTCCGCACATCGATATCATCCGAGAAGTTTCACGAGGTTGCAAGTTTCACCATTTGGGTGTCTCCAAGTGTGCTTTCGGATGTTCTTTCGTGCAAAGTAGGTGCTACTGATGGCCATCCCTCCGGCAGCAGCAAAATTTACTAGCCGTAGGCCGTTGTGCGGAGTGAATGCTCTCCCTACCGATTATGGGACGGAAGAAGTCCTCTCTACCGACCTGGGCGTTAGCGTCTCCGATAACAATTTTCACGTCATGCTTTGGGCACTCTCCATACGCTTTATCAAGACAATCATAAAACGTGTCCTTCACGTCGTCGGATTTATCGTTTGTCGGTGCGTAAACGTTGATTAGGCTGTATTTGAAGAATTTGCCCCATATCCTCAACACACAGATTCGTTCGCTAATGGGTTCCCACCGCATCACTCGCTTCATCTGCTTGCCCATCACTACGAAACCAACTCCATGCTCTGCTTTTTCACCGCCGCTGTGATAGATGTTATACTTGAATGCAGTGTTGGTCGTGGGGTCCACGGCTCGGAATTCACGTTCTCCGGATCTGGGCCATCGGACTTCTTGAATAGTGGCCACGTTCACTCCAACCTTCTGTAGTTCGCGAGCCAGAAGGCTCACTCGTCCAGGTTCATTTAGGGTCCTGACATTCCAGGTACCGAGTTTCCAATCATAGTCCTTATTTCGTTGCCGGGTCGGTTGCCAAAAAATGAAGTTCTATTTTTCTTTGCGATACAGAATTTCGTTAATCAGCCGCTGGGTACCAGGCAGACGCTGTTTGAGCCGCACCTCCTGGTGAACAGACGCTCGAGGCGTACCTTCCACTCTAGCTGATGTCAGAAGGACAACAGTGCCCAGGCTGCACTACCAGCTAAGTACACAACCCTTAGCTGGCGGTCTTTTGTCATCGGACGACCCGTGGAAGCGTGAGATAGGGACTTGTGGGGACCAGAGCTCTGTTGGGCGCTCCTTCCTTGATGTCAACCCACCATTTTGCAGCCCAGCTCAGCTTTCCCTTCTATATAGAGCGGAATAATTGGTTTAGTGCACTATATTTGGTTTTACGTAGCTTACGTCGAGCGGTCGTGTCTTGTATACAACCCCAACCAATTTTTGAATACAGGATACATATAGGACTCCTTCCATTTTGTCGGAAATTTCGATTCAACGATTGACCTGTTACATATGATGGTGAGTGGAGTACAAAGTGCCATCGCTCATTTTTTCAATACAATTGATGGCATACCGTCAGGACCAGGGACCGGCAAAATTCAATTTGTTGAGACACATTAATCAAATAAACAAATTTTCGGCTGTAGACAAAATGAACTCAAGACGATCAAACTACCTGTTGAGGCAAACGGCTTATTCGGCCGTGTCCTGTTTGGACAGATGATATGTTTGGTCAAACAGAACTTTTAACCATTTCAAAATAACATTCAATTTGCCAAATGACTTTCGTCCATATGATAAATCCTCATTTTGAACAATTTCCCGTGGAATTTTCGAAGATCTTTTAATAGTCAATACAAATAAGTCAATAAAAATCCAAAGAGTATCCTGTGAAACTTCCGAAAAAATTTCTTCGAAATTCTCAACAACTCCTCGTTGAAATTCAAAGAAATTATCCCATTTCATTCCGAAGGATTTCTTGTGAAAATTCTGAAAAATTTCCCACAGAAAATCTAAACAATTTTCTTGGACATGTCAATAAGTTTTTATTTCGAAATTCCAGACAATGTTCCTTTAAATAATTGCTGATGGAAGTTTCAAGGAATTCCCAAAAAAGCCAAGCGAATATTTTGGAAAATTTAGAAGAATTTCTTGAATGCTCATTATATTTTTTCGACGAAATACAAATGATTTTCCTGTTAATGCATTTGTCTGAAAAAAACACAATGGTGTTAAGAAAATCGACACGCCGATTCACCCCGCCACCGCCGCTAGCTAAAATGGCTTTCAGCGTGACGCCGGAAATGCCGCCACCCGTCGACCAAAATTATGACTAACGCCGCAACGACGATTTGCGGACCGGTGCACACCTCTACCCTCGTGGCTAAGTCACTGCTCCTACCCAACCCTCCGCCCCTTGTCCCTATGACCCTCTTACTTCTTCTATACTTGTCTACTTATTATAGAGAACCTGTGTTCCAAATTCGGTTGTAATCGAGCCATGCATTCAGAAGTTATATTGAATTGTACTTTTTCTAAAGAATACCCCTCCCCTTTTTTCAATGGCCACTCTAAACCATCTTATAATCGTTTCCTATACGAAAACGTGTTCCAAATTCAGTTGCAATCGGTCAAGGGTTTCAGAAGTTAAACTGAATTGTACGTTTTCTAAAAAAAAATCTCCTCCCCCTTGTCCAAAGATCAACCTACCCCCTATCTTCGTACACAGCAAATAATTTTGAAAATTCAACGACGTGTAAATTGCAGCTAATCCTAACAATCAAATAAACACTCCATAATCGACTCAGTTTGAATTTTATAAGCAAGCACGGTTTAAATTCATTACGATTTAAAGGAACAGCAAGATCGATTGAATGTTACGTTTATTTGAATGCTCCAAATATGTGGTTGAAAATAAATTTGAAATCACGACATATTTTTATCTGTGTAGAGCAGCGGTTCTCAACCTTTTTCTTGAGAGGTACCCCTTGGAACTTTTGCATTAATTGAGGTACCCCCTCTCGAAATTAGACTTCCAATCCTTTTGAAAGAATAATACCGAGCACTTTGAAGGGAAGCTCCATTAATCCCTCTTCAATCTAGAAGCTCTTTAATCTAATTTAATCCCTCCTTTTGAATCCCTTTGAAGTAAGACTGGAATCAAGGACCACTCCCCTTCTTGATTTCTGATAGCATTCTAGATAAGGATCTCAAAAGTAAAACATGAGTATCACTAGTGTCCAATCTACGAATTACACCGTAACAATGCTAATGCTAATGCTAATGCTCCTTTTGAATCTCTTTGAAGTAGACTTTCGCGCCTCTTCATTAGAGGCTTCTGAGCCAAAAAAGGAGGCTTCCTTTGCAGCTTAAAACGACGCTACCAAGCCTCTTGAAAGAAGGCTTCCGAACCACTTGAAAGTAGACTTCTGAGCCTCTTGAAAGAAGGATTCTGAGCCTCTTGAATGGGGGCTTCCGAGCCTCTCGAAAGGAGCCTTCCGAGCCTCCTGAAAGAAGGAGGCTTCTGAGCCTCTTGAAAGGACGCTTCCGAGCCTCTTAGAAGGAGGCTTTTGACCCTCATGAAAGGATGCTTTTAAGTCTCTTGAAATGTGGCTTCCTACCCTCTTGAAAGGAGCCTTCCGAGCCTTTTGGAAGGAGGCTTTTGGACTTATTGAAAGGAGGCTGCTGAGCCTGGAGGGAGGTTTTTGAGCCTCTTGAAAGGATCTTGAAAGGAGACTTCCAAACCTCTTGAAAAGAGGCTTCCCAGCCTCTTAAAAGGATGTTGAAAGGAATCTTCCGAGCCTCTTGATATGAGCCTCTTGGGAAATGGCTTTTGAGCCTCTTGAAAGAAGGCTTATAAGCCTGGAAGGAAGCTTTTGAGCCTCTTAAAAGGAGGCTTCTGAGCCTCTTGAAAAGAGACTCTTTAAAGAACATTGAAGCTTCCGAGCCTCTTGAAAGGGGGATTTTGAGCCTGAAGAAAAGGAGGATTTTGAGCCTCTTGAAAGGAGGCTTCCAAGCCTCTTGTAAGGCTTCCTAGCCTCTTGAAAGGACACTCTAGAGCCTCTTAGAAGGAGGCTTTTGAGCCTCTTGAAAGGATGCTTTTGAGCCTCTTGAAATGAGGCTTCCGAGCCTCTTGGAAGCAGCCTTCCGAGTTTCTTGGAAGGAGGCTCCTGAGCCTGGAAGGAGGTTTTTGAGCCTCTTGAAAGAAGACTTCTGAGCCTCTTGAAAGTAGGCTTCTGAGCCTTTTCAAAAGAGGCTTCCGAGCCTCTTGAAAAGATATTGAAAGGAGGCTTCCAAGCCTCTTGAAAAGATATTGAAAGGAGGCTTCCGAGCCTCTTGAAAGGAGGCTTTTGAGCCTCTGGAAAAGGAGGCTTTTGAGCCTCTAGAAAAGAAGTGTTTTGAGCTTCTTGGAAGGGAGGCTTCCGAGCCTCTTGAAAGGAGGCTTTTGGGCCTCTTAAAAGGGGTTTTTGAGCTTCTTGAAACCCTAGCAGCACAAGTCAGGCAAAATTGGTTGAAGCAACTTGATTGTAACCAAGTCTGGTTACATGTGAGTTGCAGTTACCTACGTGGAACATGTGTGCTGCTGGGGAAGGAGGCTTCCGATCCTCTTGAAAATAGGCTGCAGAGTTTCTAGGAAAGAGGCTTTTCAGCCACTTGAAAGGAGGCTTCTGAGCCTCTTGGAAAAGGCTTCCGAGCCTCTTGAAAGGAGGCTACCGCAGGCTCTTGAAAGGAGGTTTCCATTCCTCTTAAAGTAGACTTCCGAATCTCTTAAAAGAAGGCTAACGAGCCTCTTGAAAGGAGGCAACCTAATCACTTGAAAGGAGGCTTCTGAAGTACCAAGGAGGCTTCCGAGCTTGGAAGAAGGCTTCCGAGATGCGTAGAAGGATACTTCTAATCCTCTTGCAACGAAGCAACCGAGCATTAGTGAAAAAAAATTCATTTTGTTCATTCGACGCACACTGGGGCAGCCCTGGTTCAAACATGGAATAAACCTCTCAGTCATTGAAATGATGAAATTGACCATAGGTATCTTTGGCGAAGTTTCTATATACATCAATGCCGACATTTTGGTCAATATTCATCATTTTTAGCGATAATCGCATAAAAGTCCCAAACGCCAAATTGGTCAAACAGCGTTTTTAAAGTGT
The DNA here is from genome assembly GCF_024139115.2 of Armigeres subalbatus. NCBI lineage: Eukaryota > Metazoa > Arthropoda > Insecta > Diptera > Culicidae > Armigeres > Armigeres subalbatus. The sequence goes on from NC_085139.1 coordinate 211,355,062, forward strand.
GATTTCTTCAGAGAAGTTGCTTATCACTTAATTTCGATGAACCTTGCTAAAAATTTCAAATTTCCAGAGCCTACTGTGATGATTTATTTGCTTATTTTGAAAAGAAAGACCAAAAAATGAAATTTGATCAGTAATTGTACTTTTTCAACACTTTTACTATTGGATATTATTCAAAATTATAGATATTGGTAAAATACACGATTCGTGGCGGTGATCCAGTTAGAAAAAAATTATTTTTGGTGATTAATCGTGGAAAAAAAGACAATTTCATGATATTTTTCACATATGCCGATTATGCGATGGGGCAGCTGTTTTAATCGGAAATGGACAGAAAAATCCATGACCTTTCATACAAACACTTTCCTAAAGACATGATATACGATGATTTTTTTCAAAATTATTTTACTGATTGCCAGTACTGATGCTATAAAAAATACCTCCTAATGATTATCGATTAGTAAGGAGGGTAAATAATTGAACAACATGGTACAATGAATTAAATTTAAATTTTCATTGCACATGCCCAAAACAAAAATATTGTTATTGCCCCCTTGGAAGATATTATTTGATTTGAAAATATTTGTATACACCCAGAAGATAAAGATTAGATTTGTAAATATTGTATGGATTATTTTTCGTTCATGAGCTTTTTATATTAAACAATACCAGTATTTTCATATTCACTTTTAGTAAATAATGTGATATTTGCAAAACTGTCTATGTATCTGCGTGTTTTCTCATATTATATAAAGAAGTGTCACAGTAAAATACGAAAATACAAACAAAAGGAAAAATGAAGTTACATTACAATTTTTGCAAATATCAAAATGCATAGTAAAAATAGTACAAAATTAGTACATAGTACATATGTACTGGTATTCAATTGTATAGTATAAAAGACTAAAAAAATGCCCATATCATATTTAAACAATCAACCCTTTTCTATTTTCTAGTAAGTCGCTACGTATATGTCTTACAAACTTTATCTTCCAGAGGTGCAATAATAATATTTTATCAGTTCTTAAATATATGTTTATCAAAGGCGATGCGAATTTTAATTGAATTCATTGTAACATGTGGTCTATTCATCGACTTCAAAGCCGCATATGATACAATCGATCGGGACCAGCTATGGCAGCTAATGCACGAACACGGTTTTACGGATAAACTGATACGGTTGATCAAGGCGACGATGGATCGGGTGATGTGCGTAGTTCGAGTTTCAGGGGCATTCTCGAGTCCCTTCGAAACCCGCAGAGGGTTACGGCAAGGTGATGGTCTTTCGTGTTTGCTATTCAACATCGCTTTGGAAGGGGTAATACGAAGAGCAGGGATTAACACGAGTGGTACAATTTTCAATAAGTCCGTCCAGCTATTTGGTTTCGCCGACGACATAGATATTATGGCACGTAACTTTGAGAAGATGGAGGAAGCCTACATCAGACTGAAGAGGGAAGCTAAGCGGATCGGACTAGTCATCAACACGTCGAAGACGAAGTACATGATAGGAAGAGGTTCAAGAGAAGACAATGTGAGCCACCCACCGCGAGTTTGCATCGGTGGTGACGAAATCGAGGTGGTAGAAGAATTTGTGTACTTGGGCTCACTGGTGACTGCCGAAAATGACACCAGCAGAGAAATTCGGAGACGCATAGTGGCTGGAAATCGTACGTACTTTGGACTCCGCAAGACGCTCCGATCGAATAGAGTTCGCCGCCGTACCAAACTGACAATCTACAAAACGCTCATTAGACCGGTAGTCCTCTACGGACACGAGACCTGGACGATGCTCGTGGAGGACCAACGCGCACTTGGAGTTTTCGAAAGGAAAGTGCTGCGTACCATCTATGGTGGGGTGCAGATGGCGGACGGTACGTGGAGGAGGCGAATGAACCACGAATTGCATCAGCTGTTGGGAGAACCATCCATCGTTCACACCGCGAAAATCGGACGACTGCGATGGGCCGGGCACGTAGCCAGAATGTCGGACAGTAACCCGGTGAAAATGGTTCTCGACAACGATCCGACGGGCACAAGAAGGCGAGGTGCGCAGCGGGCAAGGTGGATCGATCAGGTGGAAGATGACTTGCGGACCCTCCGTAGACTGCGTGGTTGGCGACGTGTAGCCATGGACCGAGCCGAATGGAGGAGACTCTCATATACCGCACAGGCCACTTCGGCCTTAGTCTGAATAAATAATAATGTGGTTCAATTATTTACCCTCCTAACTAATCGAAAATCATTAGGAGGTATTTTTTATAGCATCAGTACTGGCATTCAGTAAAATTAATTTTGAAAAAAATCATCGAATATCATGTCTTTGAGAAAGTGTTTGTATGAAAGGGCATGAATTTTTCTGTCTATTGTCGATTAAAACAGCTGCCCGTCTCTGCCCCATCGCATAATCGGCATATGTGAAAAATACCATAAATTTGTCTTTTTTCCACGATTAATCGCCAAAAATATTTTTTTCTAACTTGATCAACGCCACGAATCGTGTATTTTACCAATATCTATGATTTTGAATAATATCCAATAGTAAAAGTGTTGAAAAAGTACAATTACTGATCAAATTTCATTTTTTGGTCTTTCTTTTCAGAATAAGTAAATAAATCATCACAGTAGGCCTTGGAAATTTGAAATTTTTAGCAAGGTTCATCGAAATTAAATGATAAGCAACTTCTCTGAAGAAATCACACTTTAAAAATGCTCTTTGGCCAATTTGGCGTTTGGGACTTTTATGCGATTATCGCTAAAAATAATTAATATTGACCAAAATGTCGGCATTGATGTATATAGAAACTTCGCCAAAGATACCTATGGTCAATTTCATCATTTCAATGACTGAGAGGTTTATTCCATGTTTGAACCAGGACTGCCCCAGTGTGCGACGTTTTGCTCGTTCGATCTTTTGTTCCGCAGCATTGTGCTGGTTGTGGAAGGCAGAATTCAGTTGGAATTTATTGATCGCATTGTATATTATGTACAATATAATTTTTTAAAATAAAAATACACAATTATCAAAACTATATCAATGAGTTTTGATTGGAGATGTAATACGTCCGCCATTACGCATTTTTGTCCGAGGTACCCCCTAAGGCCAGCGAAGGTACCCCCAGGGGTACATGTACCCCAGGTTGAGAACCGCTGGTGTAGAGAGTAGGTGTCCTTGAGATAAAAAATGTGCTTTCCAAATTTAGGTCAATACGTTCAAAACTTATGCTGGAACATGCATACAAACATAAAAATGTACAATTGTACAAACATTGGGTATTGGAAAGATAAAAGAAACCAGGAGATTTTCTTAGTTCCAATTTTTTATTCAAAGGAAATCCTAATTATGTTTCTATGACAAGCTTAGAATAAGCAATTTCACCACATTTCACATTATCAGTCTCCGCCAGTATTGCAAATAAAATTATTAAAAATTAACCAATCTAACTCTTTGATGATTAATGGCTAAATTTGTTAACACAACTCCTCCGAACACCACGTTTGTCCCGTAACAAAGTGGGCTAATTTGTTCGGGAATTCTAATTAGACAAAAGTGAAAAATTCCATCATTACTTATTATTTTTCTCCCACTCACCGAGCAGCAGCACATCTTCGCCCGTCTTCCGGTGTGAGTGTCAAACAGCAACAACAAGAAAAAAACACTGATGTAAACGAAACCTTTACCAAGAGGGACACAGGCAGCGCTGGTGAAAAAATGCCACCATTTGTTATAATTAAAAAAAGGCAAACGCACCGGGGAAGTAGTGTAGTAGGTGCCTGCCTACCTCTCTATATTCGAAGACTACTAACACAAAAACTGGTTAGCGTTACAAGACGAAACGTGATGGGGTAATACGTTGTTTGCCGTAAAAATCTTATTTCTGTTACGTTGATTGGAAAACGATCGAAATCGGAAAGTACAATTTTGATTGATTTCGTTAAAATATCATACTATGTCGAAATACTGTGTCAAACAAAACCGACGATACCTGAAATGACTAAAATTAGCGCAGAACCCTTCCATTGTGCGAAGAACAAGAGTAAAACAAGAAAGGAGATGCACCCGAGCCCGTCTCCCCGTCCAAGAACAGCAGCGATGGCAAATTAGGTAAGTAGCGCGACTACGCTTCGCTCCCATTGGTGCAGCGCGAGGCGAGGTTGAGAAGGTCGTTAAAAAGATAATGGCACGGTTGGGCTGGAGAGCGATACTTGGTTAAGAAGGAAGATAGAACGGTTGAAAATTTAATAAGCAGCGGCGTCGTTTGTTTTATCTTCGCTGCTGCACATTAGAAGGATAATTTGTCTTGCTCACCGTCCGATAGCTGACACTTGGCTGCTAGTTATCATGACACGTATCGTGGTCCTCGATAGTATAGTGGTCAGTATCCCCGCCTGTCACGCGGGAGACCGGGGTTCAATTCCCCGTCGGGGAGAATGGATTTTTTATTGATGATAATCAACGTCAATACTTTGGGACTTGATTGAACGTCGAGCTTCCATATCTACAGATTAATAAATTGTTATGATTTCAAATAATCAATTTCAATGACTGAATACCAAGAATCTAATGAAGATGACACTACATACAGTTTTTCATATTATTTTTCTCAGTAAAGGTATCCATAAGGGAAGATCCATTAATTACGTAATACAAAAATTAGCCATTTTCAACTTTTTGTATGAATAATTTAAAAAAATGTATAAACTGTCACACTTCGGGCTACCTTTCCTCTAAGCGTTACGTAATTTATGGATGTTCCCAAACTGATTTCTCTGTGGCAAGAGATTCTCCTTATTTATTATTCTGGAACTTCTGGCAAGAAGTGTTAATTTCACTTAAAGAATTTCTTGTAAAACACTAATAAAAAGTGTCAATGCCTCCTGTGAGAATCGAACTCACGACCGCTGGTTTACAAGACCAGCGCTCTGCCATCTGAGCTAAAGAGGCTTCGATGCTATTTTTATCGTCCGAAACGACCGCCAACTGCCCATTGAAATGCGCCGAATTCACCTCAATCACGCCTGAACGCCATCGCATTTTACAGCAATAAATTAGCCAACCGGCGAAGACTGGACCGAGAACTACACACGACGATGAATTATACCGCTGCTGCTGCCGCTCGTGCTAGAAAATTCCAATCACATTTTCGGTGATCGCTCCGCGCCATCTCCGTCCGCAACCGAGCAACAGCCGTGTCAAAATTCTGCGATGATGGATGGCACCGTCTCGGATTGAAGCGGCTGAGTTAGAGAGCGCGAGAGAGGGGGATAGTCATCGGCGTCCAGTAGCTCACCTATATGTAACCTTTTCGGCTATTCACACACCATCACCCATTCGCGCGCGGCTTGGTAGCAGCAGGTAGGTATAGGTAGGGAGAGATATGTCAAGTGTGTCATCACCTCTTGCAACCACGCGGGTGCCGCTTATCGTCTCTGTTCCCCGTCCACCACGGCACCGTTGTTAATCCATTTCACATGGCGGAAGAAGCGTCATTAAAATGAATCGCATGACTAAAGCGCATCTCATTTACACCTTTACGAATCGTCGTTTTTCATGTCTTCCCTCAAGTTCTCCCCCTTTTTTCCCAGAATCTTAATGCTTTTCTAGTCTTCGGCACTTTCTCATCAGGTTACGTTAGAAGAACACTAAATTTAGCAAATGCGCGATCTTTCGTCATTAGTGTCACCTTTCCGGACGTGGCACCACGGGTCGTATGACCGGTGCCGTAAATGATCTTCGTTAGGGGAAAGTCAATCAAGTGCGAACCGTTGAATGACGATGGGTTGATTGCCGAAGTTGGGAACAGCTCGTAGTTTGATGGTTCTGAGAGTAACGAACTAATTTCAAACTTGCTGATAATATACAGGGTCCGGTTATTGAATAGGGCAAAACATACTTTTGCATATAAACAATAAAGACGGATCCATAAAAAAATGAAAAACGATCCGTAAATAACATCTGAATGTTCCATAAAACGCTACCATAAATCCATAAAAGAGTTTAGGAGATTCCATAAAGAATAATTTTTCGATCCATAACTAAGCTAAAATTTAGCAATGAATAGAAAAATATGTTCCATTAACATGATCAAGAAAAACAATACAATTCCTGCTATTTTCCCATGAACGTATGACAAATGATCCAAAAATCTTTGGAAAATGATCCATAAAAACTATATTTTGATCCATAAAACTTCAAATTTGCGCATTTTTTTTTTATCGTGATGATGATCCATAATTTCAGTAATATGATCCAGTGGCGTAGCCACGGGGGTGGGTTTGGACATAAGCCCCCCTCCCCCCCAGAGACAAAATTTTTAGAACATTTTTTTTTCGAACATTTTGATATGAATATGTTATGCGTTATAGCTGAGCTTTTATATGTGGAGCTTTAAAAGAAATTAACTAGGATAAACTTCAATATATCTTATCAGATAAATTTAAATATGTAGTTAATTACGAATTTTGCGAAACAATGTTAATTTAAAACAATGTTAATAAACATTCAAGATGACCGCTATTTATTTTAACTTTGGCAATTTGAATCATCCTTTTCCTTTTTCCAGCGGTATGCTAACAAATTAAAATGTTCGTGTTATGTCATTTTCACTGAATAAAAAAATAAAAACCCAAATTAATCCACCTAGCGGTGATGATGCCTTTCTCACTCATTATAAAATGTGTAGAGAAAAATCCTTCAGAGAGGTCAAATAGAACAAATATAAAGCAATTAATGGTTTTGACTGTTATATAGACTTTCAAGAATGTGGAAAAATTGGATAGTGGAGAAACCATATCAAAACCGTCATAAAATCGGGTGTAGACGAAATCTGGGGCAGATAAAATTTTAGCATGCTAAAAATCGAGTCATCACTGTATCTTGTACATATACGTTCATTGAATGATGCTATGGCAGTTTCATTGCAAAGAATTGAAAATAGTAGTTTGTGCAACTAGTTGCAAAAAGATGATTTTTTCAGCACGAGTTGTACGTAAAAATCGAGTTTTGCAACGAGTTGCAAACGCTATTTTTTGCAATGTCGAAAAATGGGCTTGAATATGATAAATCTGTACCAAAATGGTACAATTTTATTTACTTCACATGATCAATCTTGCCAAAAAAATCATGTTGCTGCAGAAAACAAAAAAAAAAAACCATGTTATCGTGCCACATTAGCTGCTCAACAGACCATAAAGCGGTAAATAAACCTGCCTTTGGAGAATTCGATGTCATGCTCACTAAATTATTTCATTTGTTACGTGACACAGAGAATACACTGTTTGAACACTCACCCAAGCCAATTGAGCTAAATGTGGTCATGTGATTGTACGACAATTCCCCGAAAACCAATTCCCCGAATGCAATTTTCCCGAATGCAATTTCCCCGAATGTAACAATTCCCCGAATGCAATTTTCCCGAATGTAACAATTCCCCGAATGTAACATTTCCCCGAATGTAACAAATCCCCGAAAATAAAATATTTTTTGCAAACACATATTTGGATTGTACGACAATTCCCCGAATAACAATTCCCCGAATGCAATTTCCCCGAATGCAATTTCCCCGAATAACAATTCCCCGAATGTAACAATTCCCCGAATGCATCTCCCTTCTTTTTTTAGTGCGGCACAAGGCGATGGGTATTAAGTAAGTCATGCGAGCAAAGGCCTATGATTGCCGATCCGGAGCTTGCGAGTTCGATTCTCGGTGCAGCCTAAGATGCTTCAGCTTTCGATAACTGTGGCAATAATAATAGAACACTAAGTTGAAAAACAGCCCATGTTTCAGATAGAATGTAAAGCCATTGAAGATGAAGACAATGCGCTGAAAGAAGGCAATGCTTTCTTTAAATGAACGCATTTGATCTGTATAAGACGAAGTGAGGAGATAATGCTTTCTTTAAATTAAGGCCTTTCGAGACAGATATTCTGTCAGCAATAAAGCAAAAATGGGGAGATAATTCATTTACTAAGCAAGTAGCACGCTTGCCAGGTATAATAAATGATTGATATGAAGCAATTATATGTTTCAAAACTGCTGTTACATTACACCACACTTATCTGAGAAAATGCTAATTCGTTTTATATAACATTCTAAAAAACGGCATTCTTCCAAAGGTCATTCTGAAAAAGGTAGAATTCATCGAAAATCACACTGCGAAACTTACAGACCGCCTAATGCTATATTGAGAAAATGAATCCGGGAAAATGTTTTTCGGTTAAATATAATACATTCAATACATATTACGTAATTCAAGACAAAATTTTCAAAACGACTTATCTGCTTTAGTAAACAAAGATTCAAATGACGATTTGACGAATCTGATACATAGCTCTCCCACGCAAACCAACACCATCAACAGGTAGCGGAAACCTTCGCCTACCTATTGGTGGTGTTGGTTTGCGTGGGAGAGCTACCAGATTCGTCAAATCGTCGTTTGAATCTTTGTTTACAAAAGCAGATAAGTCGTTTTGAAAATTTTGTCTTGAATTAGGGCTTTTATATATTTTTTTTACTTATGCTGGCCAAATTCGCCTGCATCAAAATAAGAGATCAGATTAGTTCTTATTCTCATTCTCAATTCATTCATCTTTGCATTTCGAGACGAGCCAGCCTCGGGCTGAAAGTCTCGGTAATAAAGAATAATAAAAAAAATCTTTGCATTAGTTCGAGCTAACGCCTATTTTTGAAGGACCACATCTACCATTTTCTTACTTTGTAAAAATGCCTTCTTTTAAAGAATGCATCACATCCCTCATTATCATATTCAGGGCAGATACATGTTATTAAAGAACGAATAATAACATTCAATATCTGGTGAAACATCCACTGGAGAAGGGACACATTTACCATGGAATTATTCCGAGCAGACGCATTCTTTTTAAAGAAGGAATTACATTCACCATTGCCTCTTTCCGGGCAAACACATTATTTTTGTTTACAAGGATTCACATCCACCATTGCCTCCTTAGAAAACACTGTACTCTGATATCTTTATATTCAACAACACATCTTGGAGGAACAAGAAATACAAATACTACCAAAGGCTATTCAGCTGATAATCTCCTATAAGACACTCTTGAATGTATCTTTTAACGTTGCTTTTTTCGGACGCATACAGTCGATTGCGAAGATGTGTTTGCAAGAGTTTTTTTTTTTATTTTCGGGGAATTGTTCCATTCGGGGAAATGTTACATTCGGGGAATTGTTACATTCGAGGAAATTGCATTCGGGGAATTGTTACATTCGGGGAAATTACATTCGGGGAAATTGCATTCGGGGAATTGGTTTTCGGGGAATTGTCGTACAATCCATAATTGTCATCGACTATAAGCGTCCGAACAGAGCAGCGTTCAAAGATTTGTTCTAGAGTGTCTCTTTGGAAATACCGAACATGATCAAATCTTTCGATAGTATTGTATGCCCTTGATCTTCCTTATTGTTAAGTTATAAAGATATTGGAATAGAGTGTTTTCCTATTAATTTTATTTTTCTAAAATAGTCGAACAAAGGCTGAATTTCTTTGATGGAGTAGAATCGCGAACAGAAATTTCGATTGAAAACATCATGGTCAAAATTTGTGAAATCAAACTCCTGTCATACGTAAGGTCTATCCCTTCTTAAGAAGTTACTGCCCGAGCAGCACAAGTCAGGCAAAACTGGTTGCAGCAACTTGATTGTAACCAAGTCTGGTTACATGTGAGTTGCAGTCACCTACGTGGAACATGTGTGCTGCTGGGATGTAATCTTGGATGTGAATCCTCAAAAAATTAAAATGCGTATGCCCGGAATAAGACAATGGTGAATGTGACCCCTTCTTTAAAAATAATGCATCTACTCGGAATAACGCAACGGATTACTTTGATCTCTACTTTGGAAGTAGGTGTTTCCCAAGAATAATGAAGAAGTGAATGTTATTTCTTCTTTGAAAATTTGTATCTACCTGGTATAAGGAAACGGTAGTTGTGATCTATTCATTAGAGTTAGACGTGAGCTTGAAATAAGCCAAAATAGAATGGAATTACCTTTTTAGAAGAAGGAATTTGCCTGCAAAAAGGTATTGATAAACGTAGTCTCTTCTTTTGATGTAGACGAGTTTGGCCGGAATAGATATGATATATGAGATCGCATCTAGCAATAAATATCAATTATATAGACCAAAAAAAATATCGAAATAATCGACGTGTTCATTTAAAGAATACAATATCCCCTCCATTGTCCTTATACTGCCTAGACGTGATCATTTAAGAAAGGCATTATCTCCTTTTTTCGCTTTACTCCAGGCAAACGTGTTTAATTGAAGAAGGGTCCATCCATAACTCGTCTTCCCCTCGTCTTCCCCTAAAACCGGGCGAAGCGATTATCAATAAAAAAAAGCTTTATACCTTTCCTTCGCCTTATACCGGAAAACGGATTAATTTTCTTTCTTTATCTCTATTCTCCTTCCTCATTGTTCCATTCTCTCTTCCTACATCTCACTTCGTATTTCGCCTTCTCTCACTTCTCGCTTCTTACTCCACACTTTTCACTTCTTACTATGTACTTCCTTCTCATTTCTTACTTTTCACTTCTCACTTCTCATGTCTCACTTCTCACTTCCCACTACTCACTACTCCCAACTCACTGCTCACTACTCACTTCTCACTTCTCACTTCTCACATCTCACTTTTCACATCTCACTTTTCACATCTCACATTTCACTTCTCATTACTCATCTGTCATTTCTCACTTTTTCATTACGTTCTTCTCACATCGCACTTTTCACTACTCACTATTAATTTCTCACTTCTTACTCCTCATTCGGCCTAATGACGGTTCGGCCCAATGACCAACAATCTTATTTTTTTACAATTTTTAAGCAAATTGTCTCGCGATCCTCACTTTTGTTGCAGCTCAAAATTATGTCAAACGCCAATTATGCGACTTTATGTAAAACGACGCAGATTTCTTTTTCAGTTTTAGTTTTATCTGCACTATGAAAACAATTCGGGGAAATGTTGCATTCGGGGAATTGTTACATTCGGGGAAATGTTACGCTCGAGGAATTGTTATTCAGAAATTTCATTCGGAAATTGCATTCAGAAATTGGTTTCGGGGAATTGTCGTACAATCGGTCATGTAACTATTGTTCTAATGCTGGTTTTCCGATTGTACGACAATTCCCCGAAAACCAATTCCCCGAATGCAATTTCCCCGAATGCAATTTCCCCGAATAACAATTCCCCGAATGCAACATTTCGAATGTAACAATTCCGAAAGTAACAACTCCCTGAATGTAACATTTCTGAATGCTTCTCTTTTAATTTTGAATGCAGCACAAAGCGATGGGTAGCAGTGGTGGTGGCGAGCAAAGGCGTAGAAAGTTGTAGAGCAGCCCAGGTTTCAGATATGTAGAATGTAGAGGCATTAATGATGAAGACAATGCGCTGAAAGAAGGCAATGCTTTCTTAGAATTAAATCATTTGGTCGGTATAAGGCGAAGTGAGAAGATAATCCTTTCTTCAAAGAATAAGTTTGCTCGGTATGATGAACGCAGTTGCCCGGTTTTAAGCAAAAGGAAAAGATAATGTCCTCTTAAAACGAACGCGTCTGCCCGGTATAAGACGACGGTTGTAGGAGATAATGCCTTCTTTAGGTGATAGCATCGCCCGGTGTTAGGGGAAAGGAATTGATAATGTCTTCCTCAAATGTATATATTTAAACGGTATAAGGCAAAGAGGATAGATAGTCCCTTCTTCAAATGAGCTCATTTGTCTGAAATAAAGTGAAAAACCCAGATTAATCCACCTAGCGGTGATGATGCCTTTCTCGTGCGGTAAAAAATAGTATTTTGGCCATAACTACCAAGCCTATCGTCCGATCCGTCCAATTTTCAATGAGAAACAATGGGGCAGTATACTGCGTCGAATGCAGCCTGTTGTGAGGGAATCCGTTCAGGGTAAGTGCATTAAAAATGAGCTAGACTTTTTTACGCGCTTTTTTATGAGAAAAAGTATTTTGGCCATAACTACCAAACCCATTGTCCGATCCGTCCAATTTTCAATAGGAAACAATGGAGTAAGATACTGCGTCGAATGCAGCCTGTTGTGAGGGAATTCGTTTAGGGTAAGTGCATTAAAAGTGAGCTAGACTTTTTTACGCGCTTTTTTATGAGGAAAAGTATTTTGGCCATAACTTCCAAGCCCATAGTCCGATCCGGCCAATTTTCAATAGGAAACAATGGGGCAGTATACTGCGTCGAATGCAGCCTGTTGTGAGGGAATCCGTTCAGGGTAAGTGCATTAAAAATGAGCTAGACTTTTTTACGCGCTTTTTTATGAGAAAAAGTATTTTGGCCATAACTACCAAACCCATTGTCCGATCCGTCCAATTTTCAATAGGAAACAATGGAGTAAGATACTGCGTCGAATGCAGCCTGTTGTGAGGGAATCCGTTTAGGGTAAGTGCATTAAAAGTGTGCTAGACTTTTTTACGCGCTTTTTTATGAGGAAAAGTATTTTGGCCATAACTTCCAAGCCCATAGTCCGATCCGGCCAATTTTCAATAGGAAACAATGGGGCAGTATACTGCGTCGAATGCAGCCTGTTGTGAGGGAATCCGTTTAGGGTAAGTGCATTAAAAGTGAGCTAGACTTTTTTACGCGCTTTTTTATGAGAAAAACTATTTTGGCCATAACTACCAAACCCATTGTCCGATCCGTCCAATTTTCAATAGGAAACAATGGAGTAAGATAGTGCGTCGAATGCAGCCTGTTGTGAGGGAATCCGTTTAGGGTAAGTGCATTAAAAGTGAGCTAGACTTTTTACGCGCTTTTTTATGAGGAAAAGTATTTTGGCCATAACTTCCAAGCCCATAGTCCGATCCGGCCAATTTTAAATAGGAAACAATGGGGCAGTATAATGCGTCGAATGCAGCCTGTTGCGAGTAAATTGGTTGAGGGTAAGTGCAAAAAAAGTGAGCTAAACTTTTTGCTCTTTTGGTGCGCACACACACACACACATACACACACACACACGCACACACACACACAGACATCACCTCAATTCGTCGAGCTGAGTCGATTGGTATATAACACTATGGGTCTCCGAGCCTTCTATAAAAAGATACAGCCTTTACGTATACTTAGTATACGAGAAAGGCAAAAAATGAGACAATGCCTTCTTCAAATGGGGGCGTCTGCCGGTGTAATGCGAATGGAGGAGATAATGTTTTCTTTAAGATAAGGTAAGAAGAGGAGATAATTCGTTCAGTAAAAGAGCACGCTTGCCAGGTATAATAAAGGATAGATATGGAGCATTTATATGTTTCAAAACCGCTGATACACCACACTTATCTAAGAAAATGTCAATTTGTTTAATATAACATTCTTAAAAACGGTATTCCGCCAAAAGTCATACTGAAAAAGTTATAATCCATTAAATGTCATACCGCGTAATGCTATTCTGAGAAAATGGATTCGGCAAAATGCCTTATTTTGAGCTAAGCCTGATTCTGAAGAATGGATCGCATCTACCATTTCCTTACTTCGTGAAAATGCCTTCTTTTAAAGTATGGATAATTATATTATGCCGGGCATATAGGGGGAAAAACGGCTTTGGCAGGTTTTGTTCTATTATTGGCAGGGGGTTTTTGTCGACCAAATTTTATGAAATTTGGCCACAATATTCTTTGATATGCAAAGAATGTTTAGGCCAAATTTGAGCCTAGTTAGTCATAAAAAACCCCCCTGCCAATAATAGAACAAAACCTGCCAAAGCCGTAATTCCCCCTACATGTTGATAAAGAAAGAATAATAACATTCATTATCTGGGGAAACACATACTGAAAAAGGGACACATTTACGATTGCATTATTCCAAGCAGATGTATTCTTTTCAAAGAAGGAATCACATTCACCATTGCCTCATTCCGGGCAAACGCATTATTTTTGTTTAGGATTCAAATCCACCATTACCTTACATTTCTTAAGAAGGTATATACAGGACAGGAATTTAATTTCGAAGATGGAAAAAAATATTTACCAAAACGCTTTCAATTGAAATTGCCGTTTGAGATTTTCTTTTTTTTTTTCAAATACAGCCTTTGTTCGACTATTTAAAAAAAAAACTACCTTGGAAAACACTGTACTTTGATGTCTTTATAATTTAACACACATATCTTTGAGGATCAAAAACATATAGTACTACCAAAGGATATTGAGCTGATAATCTAAAATAAGACACTCTTGAACGTATCTTTGAACGCTGCTTCTATCGGACGCATACAGGTGATTGCGAAGGTGTGTTATAAAGAAGTACTTTAAGATACTTCATTTTCGGGGAATAGTTCCATTCTGGGAAATGTTACATTCGGGGAATTGTTACATTCGGGGAAATTGCATTCGGGGAATTGTTACATTCGGGGAAATTACATTCGGGGAAATTGCATTCGGGGAATTGGTTTTCGGGGAATTGTCGTACAATCTGGTTTTCCATTATAGCACCCAAATGCACTCCCCCTTCTCTTTATGGAATATTTTTGTTCCAAAAAAGCGTGACTTGAGACAATTTTCAATCTGTATTTGTCGATGACATTTGACTTCAATAGCTACAAATTCACATACATTTTTTAATATTCATGTAAAAAACCGCAGAACAGAACTGCTATCGACTACGCGGCTTTTACTACTCAGATCTCTCTTTGAACGTGCTCGAAAAGTAAGTTAGTTCTTAATACCTTATATTCTGGCTAAAATTTTTATGGTCAATTTAATACAAAACATGGGCAGAAACTTAATGAATAATGAAACAGGATACGTCGTCCTATACAACTTGTTGAGAGTAAACAAGTTGAGACCAAGTGTCCCAAAACTAAGTGAATTTTTTAAATGCATTTTACGAATAAAAAATTAGTTCTTGGGCTTCTTATAAAAAAGTTTTTTTTTGTAAAAAAATATATTGGCTAAAACTTTCGAGCCCAGAGTCCGATCAACCCAATTTTCAATGGAAAACAATCGGACAGGATTCCCCGCCAAACACAATTTGTTGCGAGCAAATCGGTTGATGAAAACTGATTGAAAAGTTGGCCTGACTTTCTACGCCTTTTTAGCTTAGAAATGTATTTTGACCATAGTTTCTGATCCCGTCTGCCCAGTTCTCAATAGAAAACAACGAACGCAACTTTTGCGAAACAATCGGTAAAGGATAAGTGCCAAAAAGGTGAGCTAGATTTTTTCACTCGTCAGAAAAAGTATCTTGACCATAACTTCTGAGCCCATAGTCCGATCCAGCCAATTTTCAATAGGAAACAATGAAACAGGATTCTGCGTCGAATGCATTTTGTTGCTTGAGGGTAAGTGCCTGGAAAATAGGCTAGACTTTTCCACTCGTTGTTGTCTAAAAAAAAGTATTTTGACCATAACTTCTGAGCCCATAGTCTGATCTTGCCAATTTTTAATAGCAAACAATGGGTCAGGATTTTGCGTCAACTGCAACGTGTTGCGAGCAAATCGGCTAAGGGTAAGTGCCTGAAAATGGGCTAGACTTTTCCACTCGTTGCTGTCTAAAAAAAGTGTTTTGACCATAATTTCTGAGCCAATAGTCCGACAGAAGGAAACTTGGAACCAGATCTTGTGAAATTTATTTGTAAAGTATTAACTTGACAATTTTCAATATCAAACAATGGGACAGGATTCTGCGTCGAATGCAACTTATTGTGAGCAAATCGGTTAAGGGTAAGTGCCTGAAAAGTGGGCTAGTCTTTTTGCGCACATACATACACATACACACACAGGGGCTGCGAAATGGTGCGTTGACATCTGGGAAGGAGCGACCTACACAACTCTGGTCCTCACAAGTTCCAATCTCACGCTTCCACGGGACTTCCGATGACAATCGACCGCCAGCTAAGGGTTTTGTTCTTAGCTGGTAGTGCAGCCTGGGCACTGTTGACCTTTTGACATCAGCTAGAGTAAGTGGGTGCGACCAAAGGGACCATCGTCCCTAACCCCTAATCTCAAGGCTTTAAGCGACCCTTGCCGAGGGAATGCATGGCCAGGGGGGTGAAATAATGAGCTAGGCCTTTAACGGAGCCTGTGGGGTACCTGGGCACCCTCCACAGTAATTGTCCCTTACCGCGTCATGCTGGGCTCTGGCGTGGTGGACCTCTTTTACCGAGCAACTCGTGGGACCAAAATGAAAAAAAAAAAAAACAAGTCAATTCTTCAATTAGTGGTAGTAGTGTAGGCGACAATCCCTTCACAAGAGGTGGGTTATTCAGGTCTCCGCCTAGGAGGCCAGAAGCAATAGTCGGCAGCTTGATGCGCAGCGCCAGCGTGGGTCACTTAACCATCTCCCAGGCTACGCCGGTAAAGGTTATAGACGGCCCATTGTGAAGGCGATGAACCGCAAACGCGATAGGCTTTCGGCCTTCGAGGTGGCGACGGAACAGCTGGACGCCATCATCGACTTTGCGCCATCGAAGCATAATATCGAAAAGGACCTCAAGAGGAGCTTACTGAAACTTCGAAAGTCGATGTTGGACGCCAAGCTGGAGAGGGCGGTCGGGACGGCCAAGTGTAAACCCGTGAAATCCGTGGATTCGAGGTCTACCCAGACTGAGGCCCAAGGACTCGCGGACTCGAGCAAGGTCGAATCGACCGAGGGAGCGACAGCGAAGACGGTGTGGTGCCAAAGTCTACCCAGACTGAGGCTCAAGTTTTCGCGGGCACGTCTAAGGTGACTGCTCCTACGGAGCAGACACAAAAACGTGGGAGACAGTCTCCAGGGGATGAGCTCCCTGGGGGCTGAATAAGGGTAGTGAGGCTGGGAAGCTGAACCCCGGCCAGGTACCTCCTAAACCGGGGGAGGAAGGACCTGGAAAGGTCCGTTCACCCAGGAAAGACGGTGGTAAGGGGTTACGGCAGGCTGAGAACTCTCAGCCGCCCCAGACCAGGGAAATAGAGGGGGATGACGCCTCCTGGACCCTGGTCAAGAACAAGAGGAAACCGGAGACGTCAAGGGCCGAAAAGAAGGCCCAGGCGAATGAGAGTAGCAAGAAGTCTAGAGTAGGCGCCAATCGCTCTAGGGGCGATGCCGTCATCAAGACGGACGAGGCTAGGTGCTCGGACGTCTTGAAGGCGATGAGGAGTGACGTCAAGCTTGGTGAACTCGGCGCCGACGTACGTCGAATAAGACGTACCCGGATGGGCGAGATGATCCTCGAGCTGAAACGGGGCGTCTCGCAAAAGGGCGCCGCCTACAAGAAGTTGGCGGAGGAAGTCCTAGGCGAGACGGTCAAGGTGAGGGCACTCACGACGGAGGTGAATCTAAGGGTTAAAGACCTGGACGAGATCACCGAAGTCGAAGAGCTCGTCACGGCACTGCGGCGACAGTGTGAAGTGGAGACGCCCACCGCAGCCGTTCGGCTACGGAAAAGTCCGGCAGGGACACAGGTAGCATTGGTTCGGCTATTTGCAGCGAATGCCTCCAAGGTAGTCAAGTTAGGGAGCGTCAAGGTGGGATGGTCGGTGTGCCCTGTGGGCATATACGAGCAACCTGAAGTTTGCTTCAAGTGCCTGGAACCGGGGCACAAGCAATGGGACTGCAAAGGCCCTGACAGAAGTAAGCTCTGTCAACGCTGCGGATTAGAGAGACATAAGGCACAATGCTGCACAAACCCTCCCAATTGCTTGATTTGCTCCAGCAAAGCTGTAAACAGCAAGCACCCCATGGGTGGTTCGAAGTGCCCGGCGTTTAAGCGTGCTGCAAATTCACAGTGCAGGTAACGCAGCTGGCTTGCTTGGCCGCGCCCGAGTGTTTGGTGTGGAACGCCGTTCTATCGGCTATCGTCCAAATCGTCTCGGAGCTACACAGAAGGTGGCGCGTGGACTCAAGGATGGCTAGTTCAGGCGCAAACAAGAGGTGGTCCAAGGGTTTGGAGTCGGCTTCATGGGTCATACCGGTAATCATGCCTTGTGGTCGAACTCGATCGTTTTATCGAACAAATGGCCGCCCGAAGAACAACATGGTATCGTCGCTTTCGCGGCGTCGGTCAACCGGGCGGGTTCCAAGCTCGAGGACGGAAAGGGGTCCTCGTCAAGGCTGGGGCAGGCGTAGGCACCGCGTCGGCAAGTCCCTCTGTGTGTTAGCGAATAGACCCTATCGCAGAGAGGTCAATTTGGGGCGCACGCGGCAGCATCATTCTTGGTACCAGTCGTACAGAGGGAAGCAGGCACGAAGTCGACTATTCCCACCTTCCGAGGACATAGGGCGTGGTAAGGCCACCTGGAAAGCCGGCAATGCGCTAGCACAATACCATGGTGTTCTTCTAAAATAGCGAGTCACGATGTTCGGTGCTGCAAGGACACTTAGCTAACCTCGAGGGTGCGTTGTGCACTGGCCACCCTTTGAAGCATTACTTTCTGGTTGTACCGAAGGGACTATGGGCTTGGCGGCAATGGAAACGGTTTAGCGGGTCGGGGATGTAGTCCTGCCTCCATCGTTTGCTGTTGGAGGTGATCCCTAACCCCGCACTTTCTGGACAACCCAGGATGTCTGTTGAGCAGATTCCCCCTCCATTGCTTAGGAAGAAAAAAAAACACAGACGTCACCTCGATTCGTCGAGCTGAGTCGATCGGTATATAACACTGTGGGTCTCCGAGCATCCTATCAAAAGTTTGTTTTTGGAGCGAACATATAGCCCAAGATGAATACACCACTAGGTGTTCCAATCTGCCAAATTCACGATTCAGCCATCTTGGATTTTAATATGGGAGAGCCAGCCGGTTTGTTTATGTTTTGCACCGAAAATGAATTTTTCACCCCCGCCTTCTTCTCGTCCATAAATTGGGCAAACTGCAACACCTAGCTGTGTATTCATCTTGATATAGCCTTTACGTATACTTTGTATACGAGAAAGGCAAAAATACGCGGGGTCAGTGGAAATGCTTTCATGAATAACTAACGAAGGGTCCTACTATTTGAAGATCTCAAATCGGTTTCAACAAATACTCGGCCAATCATTCTGTTTGCTTATATTGGCATTTATTTGAACATCGTGCATAAAGTAAGTAGCTCAGTCTCTGCAAGAATTGTTAATGGGAAGTTATGTTGTAGACAATCAATACAAATTCAACTGCTTGAAACTCACAAATTGCGGATAGCTGCAGCTGTAATGAATATGATTTTATAGGATACACTGAAAACAACGATTCTGTTGATGCTTCAGGGTGGAATTCGTTGGAACTTTTTTTTCTGAGCTTCAAATTACTTCAAGTTTAAGGATTTTTATCCATAAATATTTCAACGAATTTAACATTTCTGGTTCTCGCATACAAGGTCTAACGCAACTGATTATTTGTTCGCAATACAATCATTTTTGCTTAAGGTGACAAGGAAAGCACAAATCATCATCAAACCGTCATCATATCATCATTGAATGCTTAATTCCAAGGCTCCCAAGATTTTCTAGAACCGGAGTACAGATCTATTTGCTCCTTTTGGAAATGAACATGCAGTTAGTAATCTTCGTCAGCTTCTTATTGGAATTAATACTATTGACTATCATAATTCTCGTTCTGTATTATGTGAATGTGATAATCATTATGTAATCACAAGTCGAAGAGTAAGAAAATAGCAAAGGATGATATTGGTGGAATTGGCACTTATCTGTGTCTTTGTCAGCCATCAAGTTGAACGAAGTCGGGAAGATTGTGTGAGTTAAAGTTATACTCCTGTACACGATGCATATTCTTGTTGCTGGAGGAACCAACGCGAGTCGTTTAGATGTGTTGATCGAAACCAAATAAACCGACTTAATGCAATGAGCAGGCATAACAAATATAATATTCTCTGAGCGGTTTGCATGCGAGATTTGATACAAAACGCTTAATGCAAAGAATGTCACAACTTTTTGTTTTGGGTGTACGGCAGCTGTCTTACTACTCATTTTTCACAGTGAGAAGTGAGAAACAATGAGTGAGAAAGGCTACGTCTCAATTCTCAACCCTCATATCTTACTTCTCCTTGTGAAAAGTAAGAAGTGAGAAGTGAGTAGTGAGAATTGAGACGTCTCACTCCTCACTTCTTACTTTTTAGCGTGAAAAGTGAGTAGTGAGAGGTGAGAAGTGAGACGTCTCGGAACTCACTTCTCACTTTTACAGTGAGCAGTAAGAAATGATATGTGAGTGGTGAGCTTTTCACTCCTCATTTCTCACTTCTCACTGTAAAAGTGAGAAGCGCGAAGTGAGTAATGGGGCGTCCCACTATTTTTTTCGCGCTTCACCCTTTTAACAGTACAGTTTACAGTGAGAAATGAGGAGTGAAAATTGAGACGTCTCACTTCACACTCCTCATTTCTCAATTCTCACTGTGAAAAATGAGAAGTGAGACGTGAGTAGTGAGTCGTCTGTCCTGTTCGGCCAAATGTTTCTTCCTTCTTTATGTCATGGGCTGTTATTTGGGTCACTTTATGCCTAATGTACTTATGCCTAACGTCTTTATGCCTAATGTGCTTATGCCTACCGTCTTTATGCTTAACGTGTTTATGGCTAACGTCTTTATGCCTAACGAGGTATACCCGTGATCAGCAAAGCATTTCTGGCAATGACAGAACCACCAATGAACCATTTCACACAGAACCGCTAGAAATAATAGTGAACTCCTATTTACATAACTGGTACCAAACATAAGAATTTCCTTCTGGTACCATTTCTAGGAAGACTCTTCTAGGCAAATTTATTTTCCCAGAAATCTGGAAAATTCATTTCTGGGATTATGGGAACTCAGCTACCAGGAGTTCTGAAGAATTACTCTTCCAAGCCTTTTTGAGAATTCCCGCTCAAAGAAATTTGAGAAATTGCTCCATCAAGAATTTTGGAGACTTCTTTTTCTTTAATTCTGAGAAAATCCTCCCCAGGCCAGAAGTTCTGAGGATTCACCCCTTCAGATATTATGGAGAATTCTTCTCCAAGGATTTTTGGGAACTTTTTACCCCTAAGGACTAAGGATTTTTCTTGAATTCTGAACAAGTTCTTCCGCATAAATTCTAGAAAATTCCTGCTCTATGAATTCTTGGAAACTGATTTTCCAATCATTCTGGGTTCTTCCATATCCAGAAATTCTGGAGAATTCCTCAGGAGTCCTAAGGACGTACCCCATCAGGAATTATGGGGAATTACACCACAAAAAATAGAGATACAGCACAGACAAACAGACATAACACTCGTCAAACTTCCATCGTTCACTGATTTACTGGTCAATTCAAATAATCATTAGTTGGCCAATCGATCACTCGTGGCGCGCACATCGGATTTGCTCGAGTTTGACGTTTGCTCACTATCGCCATCGCCAAATCATGAACCATTGCTCAACTAACTGAAATCAACAGATGTTGTTAGTGTTTTAACGACGATGAATTTGATGAGTAAATGTTCAATGTGTTATGTCTGTTTGTCTGTGGATACAGTCTACCTTCTCACCTCAACACAGGCATTTTTCCCTCCAGATATTTTGGAGAAGTTCTTCGGGATTATGGGAACTCGTTATACAAGAATTGAAGAATAGTCTTGCCATTGGATGTTTGAAGAATTTCTCCTCCAGAAATTCTGGGAAATTCCTCTTGCAAGATTTCATTCTATAGAAATTCTCCGGAACTCAAATTCAGAAATTTTGGGGAAGATCAGGAAAGATCAGATCAAGAGAAGATCAGGGCAATTTCTCTCGTACGAATTATGTGAAATGCATCCCCAAGAAATTTAAAGGAATTCCTCCTTCAGGAATTTGGAAAATTTTATCCTCCGATGATCCTGGCGAATTACTCACCGCGGTCCAGGTATTCTAGATAATTCTTCTCTTTGATAACTGTGGGGAATTTCTCCACCACGAACTATGAGGTCAGTTCATGTTTTGATGGTCGTTAACTCGGTTCTTATTGCGTGCGCGCTCAAGAAAATCTAGGCGAATTTTCCGATTTTTCACGATCGCGGCGGTTGTAACCGCTCTGTGCTAGTTCATAAAGTACCACAGAAGTGATCCATCTTCCGACCAGGCCTCTTTCTCCGCAACTGTCGCACAGGTACAACATTCCGAACGACCGCCCTGCACAAACTCGACCCACTGCATTGTGAAAGACCGATGAACACGCAGTATCAAGCCGTAAGTGTCGGGTATACGAAAAGGAGGTTGCAATCCAACATCTCCGTGTGGATCTCGGCATCTCGTACCCACAATCCCGCCGGGAACACGAAATTCGAATCGGAGCCACCAACCGGAATCCAAATGCGTACGCCCATGTAGTCGCCAACAGCTAGGACACCGAAATCGGAGAACTGAAAGCCATGGTCGCACAGCTCCTTGCCGATTCCAAGGCCAAGGACAAAAGGATTGCGGAAATGGAGAAGGCACTTCACCACAAAAGCGTCGGCGACCGAATGGACAAAGTAAAGGATTACGGAACAATCGAGGAGTTGGTTAGGCAGATTGCTGAACTTTCAACCACAGTGAAAAAACTGCAGACTGACCTTGAAAAACGGGATGAACTGATTGTGAGGAAGGATGAGACGATCAGGAGGCTGATCAATCAGGCTGATTCCATTGCCCCCGCTGCTGCTATGTCTGTGGCAGCAATCGCGCTCTCATCTCACAATTCACCATCCCCGAAACGCCGCAGTCCAGAAAAGGTAACGCGCCTACAACCGTAGAGAGCATAGAAAAATGGTTTGAAAAACACATGTCCGAAATGAACAAAGCCACCGCACCAGCAAAAGGAAAGAAGAAAAAGGCGAAGTTTCAAAAGAAGAAAACTTCAAAATGCGAAATTTCTTCTGACGAAGACACGTCTACTTCCTCTCATCAATCGAAACGGACATGATCGATTACCAAATTCACCACCAGCCACAACTCCACCGGCTACCCCAACGCTAAGCGAAAGGCGCAGGCCAATAGCTCCGCGGAGTCGATGGATCTCACCGTTTAGATTCGAACCAATCGCTGCTCAGTCGCCCTAAAAATCAAAGTGGTTCAGCAAGCAACCCATGTTACTCTTCTCTTCACCCCTCCAGAGAAGTTCACCACGCCCATGCTACAGGAAACGACTGAGCAAGCCACATCTACACCTAGATGTCCAACCACCATATCAAACCCTGACGAAGAAAGTGCCGCAGGTAGCCGAGGCGTCGGCCGACCAGACGTCTCCCAACTGGGTCGACTTCGACGCTTGCCGGACGAAGATGGCAAACAGCCGAAGATCCCAACAAGCCCTCTCCCCCCACAGTAGCCTTAGCCCCCTTAGTGCGGAAGTCATTGCCACACCGGAGCTGGGGAACACCCCTTGGCGCTGGGGGCAAGTTGGAAGCGGGACGTATAGAGGGTTTCACTCCCTATCCCCCGATGAAAAAACAGGATTTGCAAGATCGACCCAGCACTGGGTGAAGCTCGGGACGCTCAATCCCTCGAAGGACCCCGCTAGGATCAAGCATGGATTTTCGCAAGACCAACCATCGAATCGCCGCACGCCCAACACCGTAGCACTATTCTTTGTCACGTCTGACATCAATAACGGCAAGCTAACTGCCCATAATAGCTCCGTCCGGGCATCGTCTTTTGCAGGTGACACCTGTCACGAGGGAAGCTCTGCCTTGTTCGGATCCCGACATAAATCGCCCTACCCCGAGCTCCGAAGGGACTACCCACAACATTCCCAGACCGCACCTGAGGAGGAATCCATACCGAAACTGTCGCAATATCTTGACACCAGCGCCTTCAGCACCTCCCTTTGCCCCTCTTTCACACGAAGAGGCAACGGATGCGTACGTCTACGATGTTCTACACAAAACTCGCTACGGACCAACAGCAGTGATCAAGCCTGGCAATTCCAAGGCTTGTACTAGAGACCTACACTCAACATTTTTCACGCAGCTCCTCCACCTCTGCCAGTAGTGGGTCCTCCACCAGGGCCTGTGCTCGGTGGAGCTCTGTCGGGGTCCGCCAACGGTGCGACGTCTCGCACCCAATCAACTTTCGCAATTCAGTGAAACATGAACGGCTTCTTCCACAATATCGCGGATCTGGAAATTCTCGGCCAGCGGCACTCGCTCTTCAAGAGACGCATAGGGCCACACCATCTGCCATGAATAACACCATGGGTCGCAAGTTCCGATGGCACACCAACACCGGAGCGAACATTTTCCAGTCCGCTGTCATTGGAATTGCCGCGGAGCTTCCAGCTCAGCCAATCAGCATTAAATCGGACATTCCGGTCATCGCCGTCCGAATCTCATGGTCATTTCCGCTCTAGGTAGTATCATGGTACTTACCCAATGGAAAGTCGGGCAACCGGATTGAAACAGTGCTGGATCAAATTCCCCGGCCAATACTAGTCCTTGGTGACGTAAACGTACACCACAAAGCTTGGGGCAGCCGACGCTCCAACGTTAGAGGTACCACCATCACCAGCATTGCCAGCGAGAGGGACCTGACGATCATGAACGACGGTTCATCCACTTTCTCTCGTGGCCAAGCCGACACCGCTATTGACGTCTCGCTTTGCACCGCCTCTGTGACAAACCGCTTTCTGTGGTCCGTGGAAGACGATCCCATGGGAAGCGATCACCTCCCTATTCGATTAGAACTGGCCAATACCATCACTCCAAAAACTACCAGGCGCCCCCGATGGCGCTTCGCCGAAGCCAACTGGCCGGAATTCCAGATAGTACTTGAGGAGGAACTTGACCGCCAGCCATCCATCTCGATCGAGGACCTCTCCATAAGGATACAAAACGCTGCGTCGGATACAATCCCGAAGACATCTCCCAATGCGGGTCGTCGAGCCCTGTACTGGTGGAGTGAAAAAACCAGGCAAGTGGTAAAAGCTCGTAGGAAAGCGCTGAGAGCCAACAAAAGGGCCAAAAGCAAAATGCCAGAAGATCACCCGGATAGGACACAAATTCTAGAATCCTACCGACCAGCGCGCAACGCATGCCGCAAAACCATCCAGGAGGCTAAGGCCAGTGGCTGGACGGAATTTCTGGACGAGCTGAATCCCAACCTCTCGTCTTCAGAGCTCTGGAGGGAATAAACTGCATCCAGGGCAAAAAGCGCATGAATGGTATGGCCCTAAAAATAAACGGCGTTACCTGTAGGGACCAAGCCATCATTGCCGACGCGCTAGCTGACCATTTTCAAGATCTCTCATCCTTCAGGCGCTATCCCGCTCATTTCCCGAGCCGGCACCCTGCACCAGAACAGGAATTCTAAAATTTCGTAGTGCCTCACGACCCGACGAAGGTTTTCAACCGTCCCTTCTCCATGCAGGAGCTGGAATTCGTCCTACAGAACGTGAAAGGGAAATCAACAGGACCAGATGAGCTGGGTTACCCAATGCCTTAAAGGCTCCCTTCCTTAAAAGGCGGGACAGCAGCATTCCTGCAAGGGATGAACAAAGAGTGGCTACGGGCAACACTTCCTGAAGGCTGGAAACACAGTAACGTGATCCCCATCCCTAAAGGCACCGGTTCCGTCAACAACGAAGTCGGCAACTACCGTCCAATCGCTTTGACCAGTTGTGTGGCAAAAGTGATGGAGAGAATGGTGAACCGCATACTAATGGACCACCTTGTACAACACAAACGACTGGACTTCAGACAGCATGCTTTCCGGCCTGGCCTTGGCACTGGGAGGAACCTGGCTTCCCTTGGCCAGATCTTGGAAGACTGATTGAAAGATGGCCAGCATGTTGAGCTTGCATCCCTTGATCTGGCGAAAGCCTACAATCGGGCGTGGAGTACGGGGATCCTGGAGAAACTCAAGAAATTGGGCATTACTGGAAATATGCTGGCTTTTATGAGGAACTTCCTAGATGGACGAACGAATCAGGTACTGGTGGGAAACCACAAGTCCAAAATGGGACAGGAAGAAACCGGAGTCCCGCAAGGATCGGTGATTGCAGTTACGTTGTTCCTCGTGGCGATGAGCGGCGTCTCTTGGTGCTTCCAAAAGGGGTGTTTATTCTAATATATGCTGATGATATTCTCCTGATCGTCACCGGTAAGCACCCCAGGAGCATTAGGAGGAAACTACAAGCAGCAGTGACAGCAGTCGCCAGTTGGGCCCAAGATGTAGGTTTAGACATTGCAGCAGGTAAGTGTGCCAGGCTTCACATCTGTGACTTGAGGCATACACCACCGCGTGAGCCCATCAAAATCGCAGGTAACCCGATCCCTACTAAGACCTTAAAAGTTCTCGGAGTGACACTCGACCGGTACCTAACATTCCGACCTCACTTCGAGAGGATTAGGGAGACATGTAGGACTCGGATTAATTTACTACGGGCAATCTTCAATAACCGAACCAGGAGTGACCGAGACATACGGAGGCGTGTGGCGGATGCTATTATCAATAGTCGCCTAATGTATGGATCGGAGATCACGAGCAGGGCCTTCGACGAAATGGTGCAAAAACTCTCCCCGACCTATAACGCGGCCAACCGGACAATCTCTGGGCTTCTCCCATCAACTCCAGCCCTTGAAGCCTGCGCAGAAACCGGAGTATTACCAGTCCGATCCAAACTAGCAGCGACAATCGGATGCAGAGCAGTTGGATTCCTGGAACATACATGGGGAAATGGGCAAACTTGCTTCCTGCAAACCCAAGCAAACCATGCCCTAAACGCGGTGGCCAAATCTAAGCTTCCCCCGGTGGCTGAGGTTCACCGAGTAGGATCGGGAAGCTGGAAGGCCAAAGTCCCAACCATCGACTGGGCAATCAAGGCGCAGCTACGGAAGGGTACCAAACCAACTCAAGCCAAAGCAGTCTTCAGTGAAAGGATCCGAAATAAACACCAAGACGCGAAGATTCAGTACTCTGACGGATCTAAGGCTAATGGTTCGGTGGGGATCGGTGCCTTCGGTTCAGATCTGCAGATACACTTAAGACTTCCCGACTAGTGTACGGTCTACTCAGCCGAAGCAGCGGCCTTATCCAAGGCAGCATCTGATACAAATGCGGCATCCACTTTGATTGTTTCAGACTCAGTGAGCGCCCTGTTGGCTCTGGAAACACCCAGAACAAAACACCCGTGGATCCAAGGAGCTCGTGCAAGCAGGTGACAGCAACATCACCTTTCTATGGGTACCCACCACGCCGGAATCCGCGGAAACGAGAAGGCGGATAAGCTGGCCAATCTGGGAAGAAGCAGCGCCTACCTCACGCGAGAGGTTCCTGGGCCCGATGCCAGAAACGAAATAAGGAGGACAGTGAAAGATTCATGGGAAACAGAGTGGTGGGGAAACCGCTCCTTGTTCCTGCGGAAAATTAAGGGAGAGACCAGAGCATGGGAGGATCGAGCGGACTGGAGAGAACAACGCGCATTGTCCCGGCTTCGGACGGGCCACTCCAGGCCACTTGCAGGCTGAGCTAGGACTTCTCCGGTCAGGGTCCGTTCCACCGGATGTGTGACACCTGTCAAGTAAGTACCAGCAACGAGCATGTACTGTGTGAGTGCCCCCTCTATGAGGCCCCTAGGTCGCGGTACCCGATTGGTAGTATAAGGGATGCACTATCCAACGACCCGGCATACGAGACAGCAACCATCCGCTTCTTGAAAGATGCAGACATCTACAAGGACATCTAACAAGAAACCCGGATCACACACACGACCCACGCTAACGAAAAAAGGACATCGATATACACTGGAAACAACGAAATTACTACAATTGTACACCGAACAAAGCAAACCAACTAGGACAATGGCACAGAAAAAGATAAACATCTAACATGGAAGTCAAGTCGAGTCAAGTACAAGACACTGAAGACGACCACACAGTTGTGGTCGAAATACGTATCTGCAAAGATAACGAAAATTAACTGGTGGAATTAAATGGACAGTACTTAATTCGTCTTAGACGGTTTACCTAACATGGACCCACCACGGATTAAAAGATATTGACAAGGCACGAAACCACGGACTAGCTGAAAATGACAGTGACTGACAGCGAAGGTTGAGCCCTTCTGGCCCCTCCTTTTTTTTCCTCTCCTTTTCCAGAGGTGAACCAGCCAAGAGCTGAAGGCCTCTTTAATAAAGAAGAAAAAAAATATGAGGTTTGTTCAAGAAGTAAGCATTACAATGCGTTATGGAACGTACACACGGTCAAGCAGTTTGACCAACATTGACTCCACTTTTCGTTTATTCAAACATCCATCAGGTTTTACCAACAGCGGCACGAACAATCAATTTATTCGATCAACAATATCACATACGAACGACCGAAGCGCCAACTTGAGCACCAACCATCAAAAAATATATGGGGGTTTATGCAACTTCACTACCAAGGATGTTATCGATCATTTAGTAATCTGCGTTCGATCATTTAATAGTTTGTCAATACCTCATTCCAGAGGCTAAATTTCAAAATGTGTTGTATGGTGGACTTTTAGTGCGAAGGTTTTTCTACAACTCTCCTGAACAGGTCGATGTTCGAATTCCACTGCTAAAGGAGCTATGGTGCTAGTTGCTAAACTTATACTAAATGATAGCAAAATATGCAATCATTTAGTCTAAGTTACTGCTACTAGCGCTATAGCTCCGTTATTGGTGAAATTCAACCAACGAACTGTTAGGCAGAGTTGTAGATAAACCTTTGCACTAGAAGTCCACCATACAACACATTTTGAAATTTAGCCTCTGGAATGAGTTATTGAAAAACTACTAAATGATCTAAGGCAGATTACTAAATGATCGATAACATCCTTGTTCACTACAAATGCTCAAACATGTTCGGCGAACCTTGACTCCACCCCCGACAACTCAAACCAAAATCAAACCGTTTTAATTTTTTCCAACCAAGCCGCGAACTGTCAAATGGTTGTTCGAACAATTTCACACACGTTCAAACTAGGGATCCTATATTAAGAGATGTGCGAATACTTTTCCAGACGATTTAGCAACGCTGTTACTTTCGTAAACAAACGCTGCCAGCACTTGCCGCAGTGAAAAATGTTTAGGCTTGCACATGACTTTACATTCGAAGACATTTTTTGATTATTTTGTCTATCCTCTAGCAGTGAATTTTTGCTAAAATTTAAGAGAAATACGAATGTACACGATATAAGGCATCAACTATACTTCTTTTACTTACGAAAGCAAAACAAATTGTTTATTCGATAAAACTTTTCATACATTTTTTTTACCAAAATCGCAATACCTTTCGATCTGCAACAATAACAATGTTCATTTGGCTCAGGTTTTGACAGTTCTCAATGCTCGATTGGCTCAAGATGGCCGCTTTCGCATATCTCTGAATGTAGGATCCCTAGTTCAAACAAAGCAGCAACCGAAGCGTTTTCTTGGGGGTGGAGTCAATGTTCGTCAAACTGCTTGACTGGTGTGTACGTTGCATTACTCTTCAAATCATGCTTCGTTAAGCCTAGTACGCTGCTGATACCGAATGGGTTTACGGAAAATTTGATCAAATTATCGAAGTAAATTTCACAGCTGATTCAGTATAGGAGAAATGTCATTTTCCGTACGGAATAATCGCACATACGGAAAATTAAGGAACTAAGCAGACGTTATTAGCTTTACGAAGTTTTCTTTACTTATCAGCTGCGTACTGCTCACGGAACTTCAGTAGCGAAATCATTCCGTGATTTAGATTCATTTGGATTCATTAGTTGTTTAAAAATACAAACATTCCTGATCCATTAGACTAGCTAAGAATGTCCAAAACAAGACGTGAAATTCATCATCGGCGACGCAAATGCATTTAGCCGCAGCCAGAGGAATGGCTATCTGTTACACCTATTTTGCACGCAATAAATGAATATATGTACATTAATTAATGTAACATTTTATGCCTGGTATGGGGTAAGGAAATTAAGTATTTTTATGGGTCCCCTTTAACAAATGTATATTATATTTGTACAGTAAATGAATTGAATATTATTTTTACCATTCAACGTGATCTTTTTCACGAGGTTTTATTTTGGTCGATGATAAGCTTAAGTTTCGATGAAACAGTAACGAAAAATCGTTATTTAGAGTGATCCTATAGTCTTTACATATACTTAATGCAGGAAATCAATAAATAGATATTGTTTTAGTGTTTATTAAGTAAATCCACAGTTAACAACTGCGAGGTTTCTAAGCCGGGTTACCATACTTTTGCATTCGTATATCTTAGGCTAACACGATGATACTTTTATGCCCAGGGTAGTCGAGACAATTTCTAATCCGAAAATTGCCTAGACCGGCATCGAGAATCGAACACAGCCACCCTCAGCACGGTCTTGCTTTGTAGCCACTCGTCGTACCGCATGGATAAGAAGAGCTCGTATAAACACTCTTAAATAATAAATAAACTAAATAATAACTAAATAACTCTTTCCTAAAATGTACTGCATTTTCGCTGCCCAGTTTTGCGATTCAAGATATCAAGAAAAACACGCACAAATAACAATAAATCACCTTAATTGTGCTATTAAGTTGATATTTTCCTACCAAGTGGCTGCCACGTCAAACAATGGGAGCCGCTCGGTGGGAGTTGCTTTCACTTAGTTCTCATCGCACAGTCATTCAGCAGCCGGCCCTCCCACCACAGCCGCACACAGCCGAACCCAAGGACAGGTGGGGTAAAGTCCTCCCGGTTTTCTCAAAGCACCATGAAATAAGTCAACAGGAGTTAAATTGCTTCTCCGCCATGGATGGACGACGGACCGAGGCTAAGAAGTTGAGTAAATGTTTGAGCAAGGTAAATTTATCATGGAATCGAAGGAATTTTTTCCTCTCGACTGTCAGATCGGATCATGTTGCCCACTACCCACTGGATGGACCGAGAAAAGCAAAAGGAAATTCCTTCCACTTGTCAACGTTCCTGGTGGCAAGTCACAGAGAAGCTCCCGGTTTGAAAAATGACTCCACGTCCGTGGACAAAGTCAACGGAGAGGAAAGTGTTCCACGGACCCTCCACACCGGTTGTCGTCTTCGTTGTCGTTGGCCGAACTGAGCCGTCTGCCGAATGATGAACGTCTGTTTTCTACCTTTTCAGGATTTCAGCTCAAGTTCCAATCTGCTCCGATCCGATGTGCTTTTTTCTTCCGTTCGGATGCTTTTGCGGCCAAGGCGAAATAGTCGGTAAATGTAAACATTTATCATTTTCTCCAATTTCTTCCTCTCGGCAATCTTGGACTGAAGGAATCCTCGCCCCTCCCGCTCGGTGAAACCGATGGCACTAGCGCAGCGAATATTTGCGGACTTCATTTATTTTCCGTTCACATCCCGAGCCCTTTTATCGAGCGAAAACGTTTTATTCGGGATCGTTCCCCCGCCGCCAGGTTTGGACTGGGCCGCGTGGAGAATGTGTTTGTGCTTTGTGTGTTTGCGGAACGGTATTTTTCCGGCAAATTAAACCGAGACAGAGGTTTGAAATTCATACTGGCTGGCGATGGGAAAATACACCGGTCAAATGGAAGGATTTTCCGATTCCATCCCAGTGTTTTCACGATTCATGAACTGTGCGAAATTTGAGCGCATCTTCCGACACAGTTGGAGCTGACAGATTGAGGTGAGTCGGATTGGTTTGTGGAGATTCGTTGATTTATGGATGGAAGCGAATTCAGGTTGGCGTTTTTATTTGTTAGATTGGAATGTTCAGAAATTTGAAGGACTATCCTGTGAATTCCCAGGGCGAATTTTTAATTTCTAAAACTATATCTCTCGGAATGCTTTATGACAGTTTTGCTATCCATACCAATCATGGGAACAGTTTCTTTGTGTACAAGAAGTCTTACCGTCTTACCCTCTTTGTCTTAGAAAACTAAGACTTCGGGACGTAGATAATTAGGGTAAATGTTGAATTTTGGAACCATAGAGGAAGTGCTTACCGATATCTGCTTATTGTATCAAATGGCACGTTTGATATAGCCGGAAGTTACACCATTTCATAGATGGAAGTCTCATTAATGAGATAGAAATTTGAAATGGCATCAAGTGTTGATAAATCGCTGAGAATTGTTTTTCTGAAATGAAAATATTCTTTGTTTTGGACAGTGCACACCCCAATTAAGTCTCTTCAAAGTCGAATTTCTAATTTACCTGGTCAATTCAAGACAAAGTCTTATCTTTCGATAGGCATGCATCAATTCACAAAAACTTATTGTGTACGTTCTGCGATTTCAAGGATGTATTGCTGTTCCAGAGAAAACTTTCCTCTTTACGGTTCAATTTTTAAACTACCCAACTGTCACTTCATCCTTTCTCTCTGCTTTTGGCATGGCATTCTACGATGACAGCAACATAATAATTTTGTTTCAGTGTATTAAGATTTTCAGGCTTGCGAGAACTTTGACAGCTGCGGAAGAACTTTACGGAATCCGCAAAGAAAATTTTGAAAAGATCCGCAATATACTTTTAAGCGTAATGGAACGTACACACGGTCAAGCAGTTTGACCAACATTGACTCCACTCTCGTTTATTCAAACGTCCATCAGGTTTTACCAACAGCACGAACAATCAATTTATTCGACCAACAATATCACACACGAACGACCGAAGCGCCAACTTGAGCACCAACCATCAAAAAATATGGGGTTTGCGCAACTTCACACAAATGCTCAAACATGTTCGGAACCTTGACTCCACCCCAGATAACTCAAACCAAAATCAAACCGTTTTAATTTTTCCAACCGAGCCGCCAACTGTCAAATGACTGTTCGAACAACTTCACACGTTCAAACAAAGCAGCAACCGAAGCGTTTTCATGGGGCGGAGTAAATGTTCGTCCAACTGCTTGACTGGTGTGTACGTTGCATTATAACGCTCGCCTTCTTCAACAAACTAATGTCCTGAAATTTCATCTAATATCGCTATTTTCGCACGGGAAACCATGAAACAGATGCTGAACAATATTATTTTTCAACGGTGATGATTTTAGTTCAAAAATCAAGAAAATGTCGCCAGGAGGGTCCGATATGTGTAGGGATCCAAATCGTTGGTCCAAAACTCAACACTTATTACCAGATCTATTCAATTTCATTATTCGCACTTTGTTCAAATTCTGTAACTATTGTGGTCTCCAACACATCTAGAAGCTTGTGGTGATACCCACCTGGATACTTGCTAGCTACATTTATATTTATTTATTTCGTCAACCAACGTAGAGTAGTACATGAAAAAAATTTTTCTTAATACTAGAAATACGATTATAATGTATAAAATTAAAAATTCATTTCTGAAAATTTACTGACGATGAATGACTTTCATACCCATTCTTCAACGCGAAATAACGTTCGTTCTGATGACTTAGGTCTGCTTCCGACTTTGATTTTCTTGAACAATTGCATCACGATAGACGCAATGTTCAGAGCTAATACCAAAACTGAAGCTGTTCAGGTTTGTATAAAGTTAACAAAAATGTTATTGGACTTCGTATTAATGGATCCAAGCAATTCTTTGAAAATTTCAAATTGGAATGCTCGCTTCTAAAGGGTAAGGAAGATGAATTATTCAACTCCTATCAGTTCATAATTGCACATTGTCATTATAACTGAAACATATTTAAAACCTGGTCTTTTCATCAAAAGATATCCAAATTATTTTATTTACCGAAATGATCGTCTTGACAGCGCCTGTGGTGGGGTCGCCTTGTCATTAATAGGCGTATCAAACAAAATTATATTTTCGTTTGAAACCAAAGTTTTCGAAACCTTGGAGCTTCTGTTAAACAAATTTTGGACAATTCTCTTTATTGCTGCCTACTTGCCTTTCAAGTGCAACGGAGCAAAGAATTTGTTGAGAGCTGATCTTAAAATCTAACTCGCAACAAATCCAAATTTTTCATAATTGGTGACTTAATTAAACACCGTTCATGGAATAATGTCAAAGAATTCAATGGTAAAATTTTATTTGAAGATTGTTCTGGGATATTATACTATTCAATATCCCAATGGAAACTTGTTTTTCTTCCAGTCGAAATCCTTCTACAATTGACTAAAAGTGATATTGATAATGCTCTCGTATCTTTGACAAATTTAATTGTCGAAGCCAGAGATGCAATTCTAAATGTAATCAAATTCAACTCCATTATTATTGACGACGTTCTTCAGCTACAGATCCATATGAAAAGGTGAGGCGAAGGCAATCCAAAGAACTCGCGATTCCACGTTGAAAGTTATTTTAGCGAGATTTGCAAAATGAAATAAAAAACCCAGATTAATCCACTATCAGTGATGATGCCTTTCTCGTGCATCATAACATATATTGAAAGAATCACATTAGAAAGGTCAAAAAGCAAGAGGGTACCAATGGGACCGCATTCCCGTCGAATGCAACTTTTGCGAGTAAATCGGATAAGTTCCAAAAGTGTGTCTACAAAATTTGTACACATACACATACACACACATACATACATACATACAGACATCACCTCAGTTTGTCGACATATAACACTATGGGTCTCCGGGCCTTCTCAAAAGTTCTTTTGAAGCAATCACAGCCTTTCAGTACAACTTTGTTGTACGAGAGAGAAAACCCAGATCAATCCACCTAGCCTTGGTGGTGCCTTTCTCACATTAAAAAAAGAAAAACGCTAAGAGAGGTCGAAACAGTACCAGGCCTGGAATTGTCGCGTTTGTCAGTGACACCTGACAAGATACATAAAAACATGGTCAGTCAAAAAACTTGTCAACTTCCAGTTTTTGTCGCGACTGGATCCCCACGACCAGATGACAACTTTTTCCAACCGCGACAATTTGCTTTTGTTGTATGTCTTGTTAGAGCACATCTGCGACAAAAGTGTGACAACGCATGCACTTTCGGCTCATGCACGACACACATTGGTCCCGAAAGTAAGTTATGTCGCATCTTCTGGTTGTCCATCTGCGTGGAGGACAATAGCAGCGACAAATTTGAAATATCATACTGAAAAGAGCACTTTATAATTAATTATTTCTTTGTTCTCTTGACAGATTTTCTGTTTAGAAATAAGACATTTTATTCATTTTTGCGTTGTTACGTACATAATAGGTAAATGATATATTTTGACAAGCCTGAGCTTCTTTGATCAATTTCAGATATGAAGAGAAGTATGATCATTGTATACTTCTCGTCTGTATGAGAGAGAACATGCAGTATAGGACTCTTCGTAACTATGCACCTGAAACACGTTTAAATTGTTCAAACGCATCTTGAGGTCCTGCGGCCAAAGATTGATTGTAATTGAGATACTAACATATTCCAATCGCTTAACATGAACTTCTTGGTCACCCATGGGGTACATGGATGAACCAATAATTGCCAACTTTCAGGCTGTTTTCAATGATATCGATAAGATTGCGAAACAATGTTAATTTCTGGTTTAATCTATGTCAGTTAACAAATAAATGCATTTAAATGAATGTGGATACGTGTAGGCATGTCATACCATATGACATCTGTAGGTGCATTTTTAAATAAGGAGAAAATGACTCTGTCCAAAATATATTCATTTTCCATGTCGAAATTATATATTTGATGTCCAAAAGAAAATATTTCAGTTCGCAGTATATCACAGTTTACACCTTGTAAAGTAATTTACTCAAAAATTGGGCAATGGAGACACAAGACTAATCATAGGTTATGTATTTGGATGAAGCTAGTGGTTTTCAATTGGTTTATACTATTCAATCTCGATATATTTTCTAATGAATGTCCTGCGCTTGTCCAAGATACATCATTTATCCTAATACATAAACAAAAAAACAGTGTCTCTTGCATAGAAAGATCCCCATGTAGAATAACTGAACCATTTAACGCAACGCAAGATTGCTCGCTTTTCACGCGGTTTATGGAGTTTTCGTACTTTTCAAACCTTTTCAAGGTTTTGTATTGATGCTGTTTTTTAACCGATTTTGTTCACGTGGGTTTGAAAAAAATCGGAGCATACAAACACGATTTTTGATAAAGTCATTTTACGCGGTTTTTGTAATTTACCTGTTTTAACGGTACACGGTTTGTAGCAATTACCTGATAGACGGTTTTTGACTGCAATATGTATAAGAGAAATACGGAATTTTATTTAAGCGTATATCCTACATTAGGGCAATTTAGGACATTCGATACATTTTGATTGATTGGAATTACTGCACGTTAACTTGGGCGGAGTATTAAATTTTAATCGCTAGCCACGCGCTGTTGTGGGGCATACTAGGGTAGTCTAACCGGTAGTACGAAACCGGTAATACCGGTATTACGATCAATTTTGGATACCGAAAATACCGGTTTTGAGACGAAAATACCGTTATTTTCGGTATTTCAAATTTTGCTGTCAGAATCAAAAATATCGAATAGTTTCCACCTACATATATCAGCTAAACTGCATGTAATCGCATATCTGTTCCATATAAATAGGAAATTCAGCATATAGATGGGAGAGATATTAGGTTACAATTACATTAGGTAAAGACTCATCGTGCAAAAAATACAACAATTGAATGTGCGCTGGATGAACCTTTCCTAAGTAAGCATCATCGACGAAATTCACATACAGCAAAAATCGATCATCTTCGACATTAATCATACTTGTTGCTTCATTCTCTTAGCCATCTGTCCTAACATTGACTAACATCGTCAAGAATTTTCTCGCAATAAATGAAATTGTGAAAAAGTACGTGCCTTAGCAGTTTTTTTAATATTTATTAAAGTTATTTTTCCTATTACAAGAATATCACTAAGCCATAGTAGTGTTTCTCAGAAAACGTAAAACACGATTTGCTGCAAAAATATGTCCGTTCTGAATTCGATAAAGAATTTGAATAAGTGGCTGACCCAAAGCTCAAATAGTATGTTAACTATGCTCAAACGGATCTATGAGTTGAAGCTTTAACCGAATTAAACTTCGATGATAATTTTTGGCGGTTGGGTTAATAATTTAAGCCCTCGAACCTTCTTCAAGCTGCTGTGGAACTACTCTGCCGTGAGTTGTACACGATCTTTTTTGCTTTTTGAATAATTCTGCCGTAAAGAAATTGATCAGAAGATTTCTTCAAGACATCTTAAGCTAGATAAAGAACGGACAATATATTGAAGCGTCTAATCATTCCTGATGCCATCGTTGAAACTGAGACAATGACCATTCCTGAGGAACGGTACGAAGAAAATTCCTGAAAGGATTAAGGAAAGTACTTCACACTGATTTTGACGGCTTTCGAACCATTCGTCCAACTTCGTTCAACCAAAAAGGATTCTCAGTAGTTGGCAACAATTAAAGATAGAGAATCGTCTTCGACCAGAGGTCGTACAGACTGAACATTTAGCATAAGACAACAGACAGGACATATACCCAGTGGACCAGTGGAGAATTTTCGATCTCGAACATTTTCTCTTTACCGGGCGAGAATCGAACCCACACTCCATAGCACATGCGTCAAGACGTTTAACGTCGCTATCCGCACAGCCACAAGCCCATTCCAACAAAATCCAATGCGGATTGGGAGATGAGTCACTCAGTATGTTAGGTTACTAAACCAATTAATTACTTAAGTTTCGCTTATCTCAGCTCAACAAACAATGATTTTATCATTCGAAGTTTTTCAACAAATATTGTTTCTCATCCAAAAGTCCAAATAAAAATTTTCATTTAATACCTGAAATTTTCAAAAACCGGTATTTTACCGGTATATGCATGACTCCATCAAATCGAATACCGTATTTGTCAAAGAACCAATACGACACCTAGGCATACTTATTGCATTTTTTGTGTTTTTTCAGAGCCCCTCCAATTTAAAGTACGTAATAGTGTACGGTCATGAAACGCTCATGAGGGCTTGTTCATGCTATGTACAGCGTGATATGTTTTGGTTTATGATGTTGAAAATACAACAGCTTGTGTGCTCGAGTTTAATGGCCCGCTTAAAAGATTTCCGGATATAGATAGTTTCAAACCATTCGTGACTTTTAAACATACATTTTAGATATGTAATTAAATGACGCATTTTGGTTAAACAGGAGAGCCAAAATTCGACATTATTATTATTGCCGTACATATTAGCCGTTTTATAATGAGCTACTTCAACTGCTGAAACCCAGAAACCACACATTTCAGTGGTTTCCCACATCTGTCATCAATTCATAATGACAACATTTTTGCAACACATCAATTTTGTCGCGACAAAACTCAAAGGTCACATGACGAACTTTTTGTCAATAACCATGACAACTATTCTAATCCGTCTGGTTGTCAAAACCTTGATCGCGATGAAGCGTCACACGACAAATATATCGTAACAAAATGGTATGTGACAAGTTTCAAAATGTTCGGAGGTGAGAGACCAGTAGTACGCTGTATCGAGCTACGTTGGTTAGGTTGTGTTGTCCAGTTTGAGGTGACTGTTTTCTCTTTGGTTTGTCTCATGGTTTTCTGTATGAAGGTGACAAATCCAGGCCTGAACAGTACTTTAGGGGATAGATTTAACTTTTTCATCAATTCATATCCATTTGCGGTCATTTGAATGACATTGCTGCAATCTTAAAAAAAATAGTTTTGAAATTTTTTCTCAAGGGGGATAAAAAGTTCGTTAGCCTTTACGTATACTTTGTATACGAGAATGGCAAAAGGTGGCATTTTCGTTTAAAATTTAAATTATATCAACGAGAAAAATGGAGCCTCAATCGTTTGTTTATGATATCAGATACAGGACCGTGTTATAATTGATATAACTCGATCGTGAAAGGTCAAACAATCAAATCTTTCATTTCTTTAGTAGGACAGCAGTTGCAGGCTCTGGTTACTTGTAATAAATCGGAGGATACACGCAAACACAGTTGTGACTCCATTTGATGCTGAATACATACTACCGGAATTGCGTGCAGAAACTCAAAATCGTTATGTGGGTATCGGGCTTCATAGTTTTTAGAAATGCAATAAACATTTACAATTTGATTGATACCACGATTTAAATACATGCACCATATCTCTACATCAATTGTATCGATGGTATTGAGGAAGAGCTAGCCTCTCCATTCCAGAGGTGATAGTTCAAATCAACTCGAGGGGTTTTGCTTTTTTTACATGGAAAACAGTTTTTAGCTATATCTCCGAAACGCAATGGCGATTGAACTAATTTTCAATAGGAAACAATGGGACCGAATTCCGCATCAGAACTTGTTGCGAGCGAATTGATATAGCTATATGCGAAAATTGTGTCCACATTTTGCACACACACACATACAGACGTCACCTCAATTCGTCGAACTAAGTCGATTGGTACAACACTATGGGTCCCTGGGCCTATCAAAAGTTCGGTTTTATGGATCCTAAGCCTTCACGTATACTCTGTATACGAGAAAGGCAAAACGTTTCGCTATTCTGAGAAATGTCTCAAAGATCCCAGTTCGAAACCCTTTTGGAAAATAACGAGAATTTAGCAATACGTAACTTCTAG